>NC_057806.1:252481822-252583327 GCF_018294505.1 Triticum aestivum | reverse complement strand
TTTTTTCGACCAAATTTTTTTTTTTTCGACTGCCCGGACCCAAAAACTGGAAACGGGTCAAAAAAAACTTCCTATAATGGCACCTGTCTCAAAACACTCAGAAACACCTAAAAATAGGATAGCCAGAAATTTTTTCGAAAAATGCGTTTTCGAAAAATTTTGGGCCTAAACGGAGCGTGGCTACCCGACTCCGTTTGTTACACCCACAGCCCCTACTGCTACATATACGGGACCAATTACTAGAGCTCGCGCACGCCAATTAAATTATCAGGTACTTTCGTTTCTTGGTAATGATTCTAATGTTCATGAGAATATGATGCTGCCTAAATTGGATACATTTGTTTTGCTTACAAATGAAGGGCCTAGCTTGGAGAAGGATGAACACTGGAGCAAGAACAAGCATGGAGATGATGCCATGCGCAAGGGGAACAAGAACGGAGTTACAAGTGATGATTTCAGGACTTTGAAGCCACCATAATGGGCGCATGAAGCCATGGACGAAATATACAAGATGCCACTTCATAAATTTCGTCCCGAGGCTATTATAGGTGCTGCGTCACCTTTTTATTGGGCCAGGCCCATGTAATTTCGAAATACATAAGTATAGGTTATTTTTAGAGTCCGTATGTGTGGGGAAACAAGAGATAGGGTTGATTTCGGACCCCTCCACCAAGGGCCACGAAATTCCCCCTCTCTTCCTCCATATATACAACCCTTAGGGCACCGTTTAGACTTTGGGTTTTGTTTAGATTAAAAGTTCGCCATAGCTGCAACTTCGCGTACTTCGTTTGGGTTCAACGACCAGACAAAGGCGTCATAGAACTCCACCTTGATCAATAAAGCTTTCATCTTATATTCGCAATATCCAGATTGCAATCTTAGTTTCTTGCTTGTTCTTCGTTTGCTCGCAGGAAACAGACCCTCGTGGTCAGGTTGATCGTGCTCCGGCGTGGTCAATAACCTCTCGGAGTTGGTTTAGCGATTGCTAAGGTGCGACGTCCTCGCACGTTCGTAGTCGGATCGTCAAAGTCGACTGCCACCAAAGCGATATCCATCATCTCATCGAAAGACGGGACACCTTGGCCTCTATCAACAGGGAATTGAAGTTGATAAAGCCAAGATTGAAGCTATTGCGAGTTGGCCGCAACCCAAAACGGTCACACAAGTGAGGAGTTTTCTTGGCCTCGCTGGATTCTATAGGCGTTTTGTGAGAGATTTCATGATGAGGACATCAATACCATTGTTACACCCACAGCCCCTACTGCTACATATACGGGACCAATTACTAGAGCTCGCGCACGCCAATTAAATTATCAGGTACTTTCGTTTCTTGGTAATGATTCTAATGTTCATGAGAATATGATGCTGCCTAAATTGGATACATTTGTTTTGCTTACAAATGAAGGGCCTAGCTTGGAGAAGGATGAACACTGGAGCAAGAACAAGCATGGAGATGATGCCATGTGCAAGGGGAACAAGAACGGAGTTACAAGTGATGATTTCAGGACTTTGAAGCCACCATAATGGGTGCATGAAGCCTTGGACGAAATATACAAGATGCCACTTCATAAATTTCGTCCCGAGGCAATTATAGGTGCTGCGTCACCTTTTTATTGGGCCAGGCCCATGTAATTTCGAAATACATAAGTATAGGCTATTTTTAGAGTCCGTATGTGTGGGGAAACAAGAGATAGGGTTGATTTCGGACCCCTCCACCAAGGGCCACGAAATTCCCCCTCTCTTCCTCCATATATACAGCCCTTAGGGCACCGTTTAGACTTCGGGTTTTGTTTAGATTAAAAGTTCGCCATAGCTGCAACTTCGCGTACTTCGTTTGTGTCCAACGACCAGACCAAGACGTCACAGAACCCCACCTTGATCAATAAAGCTTTCATCTTATATTCGCAATATCCCGATTGCAATCTCAGTTTCTTGCTTGTTCTTCGTTTGCTCGCAGGAAACAGACCCTCTAGGTCAGGTTGATCGTGCTCCGGCGTGGTCAATAACCCTCGGAAGTTGTTTTAGCGATTGCTAAGGCGCGACGTCTCGCACGTTCGTAGTCGGATTGTCAAGGTCGACTCCCACAGAAAACGATAGCCACCATCTCATCGAAACATCGGGACACCTTAGCCTCTATCATTTCAGCACCATTGCTGCACCTCTCAATGAGCTTACAAAGAAAGATGTGCCTTTTCTTTGGGGTACCGCACAGGAAGAAGCCTTCTCGGTATTGAAAGATAAGTTGACACATGCTCCTTTACTCCAACTTCCTGATTTTAATAAGACTTTTGAGCTTGAATGTGATGCTAGTGGAATTGGATTAGGCGGTGTGTTATTACAAGATGGCAAACCTGTTGCATACTTTTCTGAAAAATTGAGTGGGCCTAGTCTGAATTATTCTACTTATGATAAAGAATTATATGCTCTTGTTCGGACTTTAGAAACATGGCAACATTATTTATGGCCCAAAGAATTTGTTATACATTCTGATCATGAATCTTTGAAACATATTAAAAGTCAAGCTAAACTGAATCGTAGACATGCTAAATGGGTTGAATTCATTGAGACTTTTCCTTATGTCATTAAACACAAGAAGGGAAAAGAAAATGTTATTGCTGATGCATTGTCTCGCCGCTATACTATGCTTTCACAACTTGACTTCAAAATATTTGGTTTGGAGACTATCAAAGATCAATATGTGCATGATGCTGATTTTAAAGATGTAATGCAGAATTGTAAAGAAGGAAGAATGTGGAACAAGTTCGTCGTTAACGATGGATTTGTGTTTCGTGCTAACAAGCTATGCATTCCAGCTAGCTCCGTTCGTCTTTTGTTGTTGCAGGAGGCGCATGGAGGAGGATTAATGGGACATTTTGGCGTGAAGAAGACGGAGGACGTACTTGCTACACATTTCTTTTGGCCAAAGATGAGACGGGATGTTGAGCATTTTATTGCTCGATGCACTATATGTCAAAAAGCTAAGTCACGACTCAATCCTCATGGTTTATATATGCCTTTGCCTGTACCTAGTGTTCCTTGGGAGGATATATCTATGGACTTTGTTTTAGGTTTACCTCGAACAAAGAAGGGGAGGGATAGCATATTTGTTGTCGTGGATAGATTCTCGAAAATGGCACACTTTATACCATGTCATAAAAGCGATGATGCTGTTAATGTTGCTGATTTGTTCTTTCGTGAAATTATTCGCTTGCATGGTGTGCCAAATACTATTGTTTCAGATCGTGATACTAAATTTCTTAGCCACTTTTGGAGATGTTTATGGGCTAAGTTGGGGACTAAACTGCTTTTTAGTACTACTTGTCACCCCAAAACTGATGGACAAACTGAAGTAGTCAATAGAACATTGTCTACTATGCTTAGGGCTGTTTTGAAGAATAATAAGAAAATGTGGGAGGAATGCTTGCCTCATATTGAATTTGCTTATAATCGTTCATTGCATTCTACTACTAAGATGTGCCCTTTTGAAGTTGTATATGGTTTCCTACCTCGTGCACCTATTGATTTGTTTCCTCTTCCATCTTCGGAGAAGGTTAATTTTGATGCTAAACAACGTGCTGAATTGATTTTAAAAATGCATGAGTTAATGATGAGGACATGACTACCTTGGATATGACCAAAAATATTGCATATATGCATATTTGTCAGGTGATTTCTAGTGCAAACTATTCAATAATCTATTTATGTTATCCAGAACAAAAATACTTCACACACTTTTGTGTTTTGTCTAATTGCAGGTGTATGGGACATTTGTACAATCCACATATGAAGATAAGGAAGAAAGAGATGTTTATTTTCTGTCCAAAAAGTTCTCTGACGTCACTTTTGGCCCAAGAGAAGATAGAGTCCAAGTCTCTCACGTTCTGGATTCAGATTCGGACTGCACAGACATACCTGACTCAAAACGCACACAAGTTTTTCATACAAACTCCGAATTGGGTGATTCTTTTTTTGTTGGAAACTAGATTTCGTGCACTTTCCAACTCAATTGGAATCACCTTAAAATCCATCCGGAGCGTTGACTTATGGACGAAACAATCTGATGCTGCACCAGAATCCGAGTCAAACTACAAGTCCAAAGGAGTTACATCACCTCCACTTGGGCCCATTGGCCTTGTACGACCTAGATTTAGTTTTAGGCTGCCTTGGGACGTTCTCCCACCTCCTTGGCCGCCACCCCTTGCTCCTATATAAGTAGATCCATATAGTAGCTTTTTCCTGGGGATTTGTTTAGTTAAAAGTTAGCCATTGCAACTTCGTGTACTTCGTTCGTGTCCAACGACCAGACCAAGACCGCTTACGGATCTCCACCTTTATCAATACTTCATATATACTCGCAACATTCAGATTGCTTTTTTATCATACTCTTGCTTGTTCTTCGATTGCTTGCAGGAATAGACCTTCGTGATCAGGTTGATTGTGCTCCGGCGTGGTCAATAACCTCTCGGAGTTGGTTTAGCGATTGCTAAGGCGCAACGTCGTGCACGTTTATAGTCGGATCGTCAAAGTCATCTCCACCAAGTCGATAGTTATCATCTCATCGAAAGATTGGGACACCCCGCCCTTATCAAGTGGTATCAGTTTTCAGGTTGCTCGGTGAGAAATTTCCAGTTTTTCCTAGATTAGATTTATTTTCTTACCTATTGTCCAAGAAAAAGCCACAAAACAAAAGTTAGATCTATTCATCCTTTGTCCTAGCCAGACTGAGCCTTTGCAATTTTCTTTTCATTGTTTGCATTATTGAATTATCGGTTGCATCGCCGTGTCGAGTCGCTGGTCTTAGTGTCTAGTTCCTTTAGAGTTTCGAGTTCTGTTCACATTAGTCACGCAGCCGCTGCATCATTATCCCATCCGCTGTCCACCATCCCATCCACCAATTTCCACCACGTGCTACGCACTGTTTATTGTCATAATCATAGTTGAGGTCACTCACATCTTCGCCTGATCGAATCTGCATCTTATCTAGTTTGTCTTGGAAAGAGGGAGAAAAGAATATAAAGAAAAAAAGAGAGAAAAAAGGAAAGAAAAAAAAAGAAAAAGAGGGAGAAGAAAAAGAAAAAAAAATGTGAGAAAAAAAAGAGAGAAGAAAAAAAATTGGATCTATCTAGAATCAATCTCGTACCTGAATTCGGATTGGAATCTGTTTTGCGCACTGTTCAGTAAAACAGGTGTATCTTCCTCATACAAACTCCGTTTTGGCTCCGTGAGTACTGAAATTGAAGATAGCGACGAGCCGCATCTAAATAGTTGCAGAAGCTAGTTCAATATTTGACACCTCAAAATCGGCTTCTAAATAGGTCTTTTTGCCCTCCGAAGTTCGTGAACACAGCTTGTTCCAATTTTTTAGGCCAGTTTTAGAATTCTTTGACTCCTCATATCAACTCGGAATTGAGTGATTCTTTTTGCATTGGAAAGCTTGAGTTAGTAGCATTCTTTGGAAGAATTTATCAGAAAATTGTCTCAAACTTTTCAAGAGGAAAGTTGGAGAGAGAGTTGTTGTATATCCTGCTTGGCAGTTGTTTTTCATCATTATCTTCACTTATATCTTGCTGTCAAGAGCTACTTAGTATCCTTCATTGATGCTAGTTGTGCTACGCCGTGACCTCATTAGTGTTCTAGGCTCGCGTCTCTAGTCCGGTCAAGCCTAAGACCAGCACAGTACCGTTGTTGAGCGTTTATTCAACATTGCATCTTTGAATTGATTATTGCTAATCTTTTGCTACCATATATAGCCAACCCAGCTCCACATATTTCTACACCATGTATACGTACGCTCCCCTGGCAATCGCTTTACTCAATATTCGGAGTTACTTGACACCGCTGGTTGCCGATCACCGCCTGCTGCATGGTAAGAACTTGTAAGACATTGATATTTGCTTTACTGTGAGCGTTTTACCACCACATCCTAGTAGTTATAGGAACATTATTTTTGGGTTTTGTTTCTTGTTCTACTAATCATGACAGGATCCAGAGTCAATTCATGGGCTTTGCCGATCGCGGGAGACATGCCACCACCTTTGCAAAATGCACAACCGTCACGAGAGGTGCACAAACATCCAAATGCACATGATCAGGTTAATGTATCTATACCACCATTTAATGATCGTTTTAAACCTGCTTTATATATTGAATGGGAGTTCGACATAAAAAATATATTTGCTTCCCATAATTTCGATGAACATAAAAAGGTTAAGGTTGCGGTTGGTTCTTTCACTGGTTATGCTTTGGTTTGGTGGAGTGAATATTGTCGGTTACACCCTGATTATATACCTACTACTTGGGATGATTTGAAACTTGCCATGCGACATACTTTCGTCCCTGCTTATTATACTCGTGACATGATTAAGAAGTTGCAACACTTAAAACAAGGTAGTGAAACTGTAACAAAATATTATGATGATTTACAAACTACCTTGTTGCATTCCTCTTTAGAAGAAAGTGAAGATGATTTTATGGATAGATTTTGGGGAGGATTAAACCGTGATATTCAAGAGATACTAATTCATGAAGAGTGTTATCTATGGACCATTTGTTTCATCTTGCTTGCAAAGCTGAACAGGAAATAAAACGACGTGTTGGCCACGAGGAGAACAAGCGCACGATGCACATTCCAAGAGTTGATGTGATTGTTCCTTCAACTACTAGGCATACTATGACAACCACATCCGTTGTTGTCAGGACTACATCACCTCCACCATGTGACACATCGCCCCCGAGAGTGGCTACATCATCTGAGTTGATCATAAGAGGTAATGACAAAGGTACTGATCTTCCATCTCTACATGAGAATGATGAATGCCTTGTCAATTTGAATGCACCATCTGATGAGCTACCCACTACTTTGATCACACCACCTATTTTAGAGGACTACGTTGATAATTTGACTTTGCCATGTGATCAAACAACTGAAATACCAACAATTTTGAGTGCACCCATTGAGTTAACTATTGATGCAAAAGAACCAATGTTTAATCATTTTGATATGACCTCTAATCTTGGTGATGATTCTGTGTTGAATGACTTATTGCATGTTTGCTTATTTAAGCATGTTGTAGCATGTAAATTTGATGCAAGTAAGGTTTATTCACCAATGTTGGGATGGTTTAATGATGAACATTGTCAATCTTTTGAAATGAATAAGAGCTTCACTTATATGTGCAAACTGAGTTGCAATATTTTCATGCCTTCCACTTCTTGTGCTAATTTTTTGGCTTTATATTTTATGAACTATGCAAGTTACTCATCTATTCATGTGTCATATATGCAAAAATCAAGGGAAGTAAAAATGGATGACATATACATATACAACATGTACACCTTGTCTCTTTTGTTAGCCACATTTCAGATTAAGCAACGCCGAGGACGGCTTTATTTTCAAGAAGAGGAGGATGATGAGGACATGACTACCTTGGATATGACCAAAAATATTGCATATATGCATATTTGTCAGGTGATTTCTAGTGCAAACTATTCAATAATCTATTTATGTTATCCAGAACAAAAATACTTCACACACTTTTGTGTTTTGTCTAATTGCAGGTGTATGGGACATTTGTACAATCCACATATGAAGATACGGAAGAAAGAGATGTTTATTTGCTGTCCAAAAAGTTCTCTCACGTCACTTTTGGCCCAAGAGAAGATAGAGTCCAAGTCTCTCACGTTCTGGATTCAGATTCGGACTGCACAGACATACCTGACTCAAAACGCACACAAGTTTTTCATACGGACTCCGAATTGGGTGATTCTTTTTTTTGTTGGAAACTAGATTTCGTGCACTTTCCAACCCAATTGGAATCACCTTCAAATGCGTTCGGAGCGTTGAGTTGTGGACGAAACAATCTGATGCTGCAGCAGAATCCGAGTCAAACTACAAGTCCAAAGGTGTTACATCACCTCCACTTGGGCCCATTGGCCTTGTACGACCTAGATTTAGTTTTAGGCTGCCTTGGGACGTCCTCCCACCTCCTTGGCCGCCACCCCTTGCTCCTATATAAGTAGATCCATCTAGTAGCTTTTCCTTGGGATTTGTTTAGTTAAAAGTTAGCCATTGCAACTTCGTGTGCTTCGTTTGTGTCCAACGACCAGACCAAGACCACTTTTCGGATCCCCACCATTATCAATACTTCATACATATTCGCGATATTCAGATTGCTTTTATCATATTCTTGCTTGTTCTTCGATTGCTTGCAGGAATAGACCTTCGTGCTCAGGTTGATCGTGCTCCGGCGTGGTCAATAACCTCTCGGAGTTGGTTTAGCGATTGCTAAGGCACAATGTCGTTGCACGTTTGTAGTCAGATCGTCAAAGTCGTCTCCACCAAATCGATAGTTATCATCTCATCGAAAAATCGGGACACCCCGCCTCTATCAACTATTCTACTTATAATAAAGAATTATATGCTCTTGTTCGGACCTTAGAAAAATGGCAACATTATTTATGGCCCAAGGAATTTGTTATACATTCTGATCATGAATATTTGAAACACATTAAAAGTCAAGCAAAACTGAACCGTAGACATGCTAAATGGGTTGAATTCATTGAGACTTTCCTCATGTCATTAAACACAAGAAGGGTAAAGAAAATGTTATTGCTGATGCATTTACTCGTTGTTATACTATGCTTTCACAACTTCACTTTAAAATATTTGGTTTGGAGACCATCAAAGATCAATATGTGCACGATGCTGAATTTAAAGATGTATTGCAAAATTGTAAGGAAGGGAGACCTTGGAACAAGTTCGTTCTTAACGATGGATTTGTGTTTCGTGCTAACAAGCTATGCATTCCAGCTAGCTCCATTCGTCTTTTGTTGTTGTAGGAGGTGCATGGAGGAGGATTAATGGGACACTTTGGCGTCAAGGAGACGAAGGACGTACTTGCTACACATTTCTTTTGGCCAAAGATGAGACGGGATGTTGAGCGTTTTTTTGCTCGCTGCACTACATGTCAAAAAGCTAAGTCGCGACTCAATCCTCATGGTTTATATATGCCTTTGCCTGTATCTAGTGTTCCTTGGGAGGATATATCTATGGACTTTGCTTTAGGTTTACCTCGAACAAAGAAGGGGAGGGATAGCATATTTGTTGTCGTGGATAGGTTCTCGAAAATGGCACACTTTATACCATGTCATAAAAGCGATGATGCTGTTAATGTTGTTGATTTGTTCTTTCGTGAAATTATTCGCTTGCATGGTGTGCCAAATACTATTGTTTCAGATCGTGATACTAAATTTCTTAGCCACTTTTGGAGATGTTTATGGGCTAAGTGGGGGACTAAACTGCTTTTTAGTACTACTTGTCACCCCCAAACTGATGGACAAACTGAAGTAGTCAATAGAACATTGTCTACTATGCTTGGGGCTGATTTGAAGAATAATAAGAAAATGTGGGAAGAATGCTTGCCTCATATTGAATTTGCTTATAATCATTCATTGCATTCTACTACTAAGATGTGCCCTTTTGAAATTGTGTATGGTTTCCTACCTCGTGCACCTATTGATTTGTTACCTCTTCCATCTTCGGAGAAGGTTAATTTTGATGCTAAAGAACGTGCTGAATTGATTTTAAAAATGCATGAGTTAACTAAGGAAAACATTGAGCGTATGAATGCTAAATATAAACTTGCTGGAGATAAGGGTAGAAAACATGTTGTGTTTGCACCTGGAGATCTTGTTTGGTTACATTTGCGTAAGGATAGATTTCCTAGCAAATCAAAGCTAATGCCATGTGCTGCTGGTCCTTTTAAGGTGTTAGAGAAAATAAATGATAATGCATATAAACTTGAGCTGCCTGCAGATTTTGGGGTTAGTCCCACTTTTAACATTGGAGATTTAAAGCCTTATTTGGGTGAGAAAGATAAGCTTTCATCGAGGATGACTTCATTTCAAGAAGGAGAGGATGATGAGGACATCAATACCATTGTTACACCCACAGCCCCTGCTACTATATATATTGGACCAATTACTAGAGCTCGCGCACGCCAATTGAATTACAAGGTACTTTCGTTTCTTGGTAATGATTATAATGTTCATGAGAATATGATGCTGCCTAAATTGGATACATTTGTTTTGCTTACAAATGAAGGGCCTGGCATGGATTAGAGGGATGAACACTGGAGCAAGACCAAGCATGGAGATGATGGCATGCACAAGGGGATCAAGAACGGAGTTATAAGTGATGATTTAAAGACTTTGAAGCCACCATAAGGAGTGCATGAAGCCTTGGACAATATATACAACATCCCACTTCATAAATTTCGTCCAGAGGCTATTCTAGGTGCTGCGTCACCTTATTATTGGGCCGGGCCCATGTATTTTCGAAATACTTAAGTACAGGCTGTTTTTAGAGTTCGTATGTGTGGGGAAACAAGAGTTAGGGTTGGTTTCGGACCCCTCCTCCAAGGGCCACGAAATTCCACCCCTCTTCCTCCATATATACAGCCCTTAGGGCGTCGTTTAGACTTTGGGTTTTGTTTAGATAAAAGTTCGCCATAGCTGCAACTTCGCGTACTTCGTTTGTGTCCAACGACCAGACCAAGACGTCACAGAACCCCACCTTGATCAATAAAGCTTTCATCTTTTATTCGCAATATCCAGATAGCAATCTCAGTTTCTTCGTTTGCTCGCAGGAAATAGACCCTCATGGTCATGTTGATCATGCTCCGGCATGGTCAATAACCCTCGGAAGTTGGTTTAGCGATTGCTAAGGCGCAACGTCTTCGCACGTTCATAGTGGGATCGTCAATGTCGACTCCCACAGAAAACGATATCTATCTCATCGAAACATCGGGACACCTTCGCCTCTATTAGTCTCCTACATGAAGACACGCCTATCCTCGATGAGTCCATACCTCCAATGGAGACGATGATGGCCATGGTGGAAGAAGATGCACCCCCACATGGTTCCGTCAAGATGAAGATGACAACGACTTGGTCTTCGATACCTCACCTACAACACATGACCGATGCTCCAAAGGTAACATAGGTGATGGTGCTTCTCTTGCCCCACTAGTGGACTATTTTACGAATGATTGCTTGCATGATGTTGACACACCTATTCCCATGCTTCATGCCAGTGCAACTTCCTCATGTCATGACTTACCTGTGTATGATGAATATGATGACGAGCATGTTGAGTTGCGTAGTTGTGATGTTATGCTCCATAGGATATCATGTGAAAATTCTTTTTGTCACATCATGTTTGACAATCCATTAAACTTGTCATATGCTATGAGTGAGATCTCCAATATTGCATCATTTCAATCTCAACATAGTAGCTATGCATGCCCCGTTACCATAAATCCCATTTGCACTTATGGCATAGATGACGAGATGATGGTCATTGGCTTTTGTTTCTCTTACGATGATATTGATATGCTTCCTTTGCAAAATTTGCACAATTCATCTCATATGCCATGCCATGAAAATTATTGTCTATCGCATGATCACATCCCTTGTGTGCACCATATGCATACCATTCCTCACAATGCTCTAGATATTGCGAGTGATGCATTACATCCTTTGAGTCTCCATTATGCTATACATAACAACAAACCTATCGTGATGGATGACATGTTTCTATATCACGCATCTCATGTATTTGAGCATTGGCTATTTTGTCCTAACCAACACTTGCACGTGCGCATCATGATGGATGATGTGTACATATACCACGCACACACATTTTTCCTTTTGTCTTTGTTTTGTGTAGGTACTCACGTATACTCGTCAACCTCTCAATCCCAAGGGTTGACGAAATGAGCTCTTGAGAGCAACAATGACTTGGGATCCCGTGAACTATCCTTCCCTCCGCTCTCTTCGCGCAACGACTACGCGCATCTCTCTCACTTGGCTCTCACACGGCTATGGGCTATATACCGCTTGTCACTTCATGCTCATTTGACCGTGTTCACTTTGCATGCTATGCTTACTCCTATGCCTTTGTCATGCGATTGTGACCCTTGCTTGCATCTACCCATGATTCACCATTATGCTACTCCTATGTGCATTTGCATGCTTGGTGGAGATCAGATGTAGGGTAGAACCCTAATCGGCCGATCTTTCACGAAAGGAGCGGATCCCGTGATGAACACAAAGAACACGAGGGGGAAAACAAGGTGAATCACGAGGGGAAACACGAGAGAAACACTAAAACCAACAAGAATGATCACACATGTGCTAGATCCTCGAAACACAAAGAGAGATACAAGATCCACGATCAACAAGGGACGATACAATGGGTAACCGGTTCTTCTCCATGAGGACGTCTTGATGTCTTCTCCGTGAGGAGGTCTTCAATCCAAGGTGGATCTTCTCCGCAGAGGGGCAGCGGTCTTTCTCGTGGAGTAGATCCGATATGGATGAGCGAAGCTCTATCTCTCAAATGAGCTATCACAACGCTAACCCTAACTAGGAGGAGGGGGAGTAGTATATATAGTCTAAGCCATGAAGGGGTAAGTGGGAAAGGGATACATGGGCCTCTGGCCCGACTCTGCGCAGGCAGGCACCGGATGTCCGGGGCACGGGCCGGATGTCCAGGCTGAAGTGTCAGTTCAAGTCCTTCTCTAGATAGGGGATGCCGGATTTCCAGGAGGGATGTCGGATGTCCGGGCGTTGCTGAGGCGCTGGATGTCCGGGCACATGGGCCGGATGTCCAGCCGCTGATGCTTCGGCCGTCTGTTGGTGTAGCTCCTTGGAGGCTGCACAGGCGCTGGATGTCCGGCCGCCGTAGCTTCAGCAGCTCCTTCTTCTTCTGTCGTCACTTCCATGCTTCCCTCGCGGATGGTGTAGTTGTTCCTTGGCACTTGCACTCCTCCTCAACATCCGTGAAGCTCTGACAATACTTATGCATGCACATGGGAGAAGTGTCAAGTAGTATACCATCCTCGAAGGGGTCAAGTGAGCACGTGTAAAGGAGATGATTCACCTTTATGTATGTGAAGTAGATGTCACACGTGTCACCTGCCAAACGGACTCTTGACATGGTGATGTCCATAGGATGCTCCACATCATCTCCCCTACCTTGGGAAAGATCCGACTTCGGATCGAAAACCAAATCACCATGGGAAAGAGATGGCTTCGCCGTGTAGAAGTGGATGTTCACCGAGTACTTTTCATCTTGAAGCTCGAAATGGGCACTCTCCAATGTCGCACCATCATGTGATTCCTTCAAAAGGAGTAAGGACAACAAACACTTGGAAAAACAAATGTGGTTAGCGTTAGTGCAAAACCAAGCATTCAATAGGTGAGTCACCAAACAAGTGCCGTCATCATGCAAAGCATATGGTTTGACAAAGGATTGTGACATGGCATATAAGCATATAAATTGAGCACAATCAAAGATATCATGGGGACAAGCATGTAAATGTGAGGTAGTGATGCAAATATGTGTAACAAGAGAATAAGCATCTACCTCAAAGTCATAGCAAGCATGGGCAAATCGCTCAATGAAAGGTCTATGGTAGGCATAAGAAGCATTCACAACACCAAATAAAATGAAGTGTCTAAACACATGTGTCAAGTGCAAGATAATCCAAGCATAATGTGCATGCGGTGTAGTGAATATAGTGTGGCACTCAACACAATAGAAAGAGAAATTGTTCATCATGTGTGAGGCAATCAAGGCAAGCATGTAGCAATCAATGAGACATGGCATATGTGAAGAAATGATATTGTTGCAACCAAGCATGTGATAGGAGCAAATAATCCAAGAATTGGATGCAACACATGATGAGGACATCAATACCATTGTTACACCCACAGCCCCTACTGCTACATATACGTGACCAATTACTAGAGCTCGCGCACGCCAATTAAATTATCAGGTACTTTCGTTTCTTGGTAATGATTCTAATGTTCATGAGAATATGATGCTGCCTAAATTGGATACATTTGTTTTGCTTACAAATGAAGGGCCTAGCTTGGAGAAGGATGAACATTGGAGCAAGAACAAGCATGGAGATGATGCCATGCGCAAGGGGAACAAGAACGGAGTTACAAGTGATGATTTCTGGACTTTGAAGCCACCATAATGGGTGCATGAAGCCTTGGACGAAATATACAAGATGCCACTTCATAAATTTCGTCCCGAGGCTATTATAGGTGCTGCGTCACCTTTTTATTGGGCCAGGCCCATGTAATTTCGAAATACATAAGTATAGGCTATTTCTAGAGTCCGTATGTGTGGGGAAACAAGAGATAGGGTTGATTTCGGACCCCTCCACCAAGGGCCACGAAATTCCCCTCTCTTCCTCCATATATACAGCCCTTAGGGCACCGTTTAGACTTTGGGTTTTGTTTAGATTAAAGTTCGCCATAGCTGCAACTTCGCGTACTTCGTTTGCGTACAACGACCAGACAAAGGCGTCACAGAACCCCAGCTTGATCAATAAAGCTTTCATCTTATATTCGCAATATCCAGATTGCAATCTTAGTTTCTTGCTTGTTCTTCGTTTTCTCGCAGGAAACAGACCCTCGTGGTCAGGTTGATCGTGCTCCGGCGTGGTCAATAACCTCTCGGAGTTGGTTTAGCGATTGCTAAGGCGCGACGTCCTCGCACGTTCGTAGTCGGATCGTCAAAGTCGACTTCCACCAGAGCGATATCCATCATCTCATCGAAAGACGGGACATCTTTGCCTCTATCAAGTGGTATCAGATTTCCAGGTTGCTCGGTGAGATTTTACAGTTTTTCGTAGTTTAGATCGAGTCTGTTCTTCATACCTATAGTCCACGAAAAAGCCAAAAAAAAATTAGGGTTAGTTCATCCCATCCGAACCAATCTGAGCCTTGCATAATCTTTTCTATATTTGCTTTGTTGAATTTGCGGTTGCATCATCGTGTCCAGTTGCTGGTCTTAGCGTCTAGTCTTTTAGAGTTTCGAGTTCTGTTCACAGGTTGTCACGTCGCCGCTGCCATATATCACCACCGCATCATCATCGTCGCTGTTGCCATATACCACCACCACATATTCACCGCCAATCCGAATCCATATACGCCACCACATATCCGCCGCCATCACGCTAATCCGAGTTCACCTGCAACATATATCCGCCACCTGTCTGATGAGGACATGACTACCTTGGATATGACCAAAAATATTGCATATATGCATATTTGTCAGGTGATTTCTAGTGCAAACTATTCAATAATCTATTTATGTTATCCAGAACAAAAATACTTCACACACTTTTGTGTTTTGTCTAATTACAGGTGTATGGGACATTTGTACAATCCACATATGAAGATAAGGAAGAAAGAGATGTTTATTTGCTGTCCAAAAAGTTCTCTCACGTCACTTTTGGCCCAAGAGAAGATAGAGTCCAAGTCTCTCACGTTTTGGATTCAGATTCGGACCGCACAGACATACCTGACTCAAAACGCACACAAGTATTTCATACGGACTCCGAATTGGGTGATTCTTTTTTTGTTGGAAACTAGATTTCATGCACTTTCCAACCCAATTGGAATCACCTTCAAATTCGTCCGGAGCGTTGAGTTGTGGACGAAACAATCTGATGCTGCAGCAGAATCCGAGTCAAACTACAAGTCCAAAGGTGTTACATCACCTCCACTTGGGCCCATTGGCCTTGTACGACCTAGATTTAGTTTTAGGCTGCCTTGGGACGTCCTCCCACCTCCTTGGCCGCCACCCCTTGCTCCTATATAAGTAGATCCATCTAGTAGCTTTTCCTGGGGATTTGTTTAGTTAAAAGTTAGCCATTGCAACTTCGTGTGCTTCGTTTGTGTCCAACGACCAGACCAAGACCACTTTTCGGATCCCCACCATTATCAATACTTCATACATATTCGCGATATTCAGATTGCTTTTATCATATTCTTGCTTGTTCTTCGATTGCTTGCAGGAATAGACCTTCGTGGTCAGGTTGATCGTGTTCCGGCGTGGTCAATAACCTCTCGGAGTTGGTTTAGCGATTGCTAAGACACAACGTCGTTGCACGTTTGTAGTCGGATCGTCAAAGTCGTCTCCACCAAATCGATAGTTATCATCTCATCGAAAGATCGGGACACCCCCGCCTCTATCAAGTGGTATCAGTTTTCAGGTTGCTCGGTGAGAATTTCCAGTTTTCCTAGATTAGATTTATTTTCTTACCTATTGTCCAAGAAAAATCCACAAAAAAGAGTTAGATCTATTCATCCTTTGTCCAAGCCAGTCTGAGCCTTTGTAATTTTCTTTTCATTGCTTGCATAGTTGAATTATCGGTTGCATCGTCGTGTCGAGTTGCTGGTCTTAGTGTCTAGGTCGTTTAGAGTTTCGAGTTCTGTTCACATTAGTCACGCAGCCGCTACATCATTATCCCATCCGCTGTCCACCATCCCATCCACCAATTTCCACCACGTGCTACGCACTGTTTATTGTCATAATCATAGTTGAGGTCACTCACATCTTCGCCAGATCGAATCTGCATCTTATCTAGTTTGTCTTGGAAAGAGGGCGAAAAAGAAGATAAAGAAAAAAAAGAGAGAAAAAAGGAAAGAAAAAAAAGAAAAAAAAGAGAGAAGAAAAAAAATTGGATCTATCTAGAATCAATCTCGTACCTGAATTCGGATTAGAATCTGTTTTGCGCACTGTTCAGTAAAACAGGTGTATCTTCCTCATACGAAGTCAGTTTTGGCTCCGTGAGTACTTAAATTGAAGATAGCGACGAGCCGCATCTAAATAGTTGCAGAAGCTAGTTCAATATTTGACACCTCAAAATCGGCTTCTAAAGAGGTCTTTTTGCCCTCCGAAGTTCGTGAACACAACTTGTTCCAATTTTTCAGGCCAGTTTTAGAATTCTTTGACTCCTCATATCAATTCGGAATTGAGGGATTCTTTTTGCATTGGAAAGGTTGAGTTAGTAGCATTATTTGAAAGAATTTTGTCAGAAAATTGTCTCAAACTTTTCAAGAGGAAAGTTGGAGAGAGAGTTGTTGTATATCCTGCTTGGCAGTTGTTTTTCATCATTATCTTCACTGCCGTTGTGATCTTCACTTATATCTTGCTGTCAAGAGCTACTTAGTATCCTTCATTGATGCTAGTTGTGCTACGCCGTGACCTCATTAGTGTTCTAGGCTCGCGTCTCTAGTCCGGTCTAGCCTAGGACCAGCACAGTACCGTCGTTGAGCGTTTATTCAACATTGCATCTTTGAATTGATTATTGCTAATCTTTTGCTACCATATATAGCCAACCCAGCTCCACATATTTCTACACCGTGTATACGTACGCTCCCCTGGCAATCGCTTTACTCAATATTCGGAGTTACTTGACACCGCTGGTTGCCGATCACCGCCTGCTGCATGGTAAGAACTTGTAAGACATTGATATTTGCTTTATTGTGAGCGTTTTACCACCACATCCTAGTAGTTATAGGAACATTATTTTTGGGTTTTGTTTCTTGTTCTACTAATCATGACAGGATCCAGAGTCAATTCATGGGCTTTGTCGATCGCGGGAGACATGCCACCACCTTTGCAAATACCACAACTGTCACGAGAGGTGCACAAACATTCAAATGCACATGATCAGGTTAATGTATCTATACCACCATTTAATGGCCGTTTTAAACCTGCTTTATATATTGAATGGGAGTTCGACATAAAAAATATATTTGCTTCCCATAATTTCGATGAACATAAAAAGGTTAAGGTTGCGCTTGGTTCTTTCACTGGTTATGCTTTGGTTTGGTGGAGTGAATATTGTCGGTTACACCCTGATTATATACCTACTACTTGGGATGATTTGAAACTTGCCATGCGACATACTTTCGTCCCTGCTTATTATACTCGTGACATGATTAAGAAGTTGCAACACTTAAAACAAGGTAGTGAAACTGTAACAAAATATTATGATGATTTACAAACTACCTTGTTGCATTCCTCTTTAGAAGAAAGTGAAGATGATTTTATGGATAGATTTTGGGGAGGATTAAACCGTGATATTCAAGAGATACTAATTCATGAAGAGTGTTATCCTATGGACCATTTGTTTCATCTTGCTTGCAAAGCTGAACAGGAAATAAAACGACGTGTTGGCCACGAGGAGAACAAGCGCACGGTGCACATTCCAAGAGTTGATATGATTGATCCTTCAACTACTAGGCATACTATGACAACCACATCCGTTGTTGTCAGGACTACATCACCTCCACCATGTGACACATTGCCCCCGAGAGTGGCTACATCATCTGAGTTGATCATAAGAGGTAACGACAAAGGTACTGATCTTCCATCTCTACATGAGAATGATGAATGCACCATCTGATGAGCTACCCACTACTTTGATCACACCACCTATTTTAGAGGACTACGTTGATAATTTGACTTTGCCATGTGATCAGACAAATGAAATACCAACAATTTTGAGTGCACCCATTGAATTAACTATTGATGCAAAAGAACCAATGTTTAATCATTTTGATATGACCTCTAATCTTGGTGATGATTCTGTGTTGAATGACTTATTGCATGTTTGCTTATTTAAGCATGTTGTAGCATGTAAATTTGATGCAAGTAAGGTTTATTCACCAATGTTGGGATGGTTTAATGATGACCATTGTCAATCTTTTGAAATGAATAAGAGCTTCACTTATATGTGCAAACTGAGTTGCAATATTTTCATGCCTTCTACTTCTTGTGCTAATTTTTTGGCTTTAGATTTTATGAACTATGCAAGTTACTCATCTATTCATGTGTCATATATGCAAAAATTAAGGGAAGTGAAAATGGATGACATATACATATACAACATGTACACCTTGTCTCTTTTGTTAGCCACATTTCAGATTAACCAACGCCGAGGACGGCTTTATTTTCAAGAAGGGGAGGATGATGAGGACATGACTACCTTGGATATGACCAAAAATATTGCATATATGCATATTTGTCAGGTGATTTCTAGTGCAAACTATTCAATAATCTATTTATATTATCCAGAACAAAAATACTTCACACACTTTTGTGTTTTGTCTAATTGCAGGTGTATGGGACATTTGTACAATCCACATATGAATATAAGGAAGAAAGAGATGTTTATTTGCTGTCCAAAAAGTTCTCTCACGTCACTTTTGGCCCAAGAGAAGATAGAGTCCAAGTCTCTCACATTCTGGATTCAGATTCGGACTGCACAGACACACCAGACTCAAAACAGACACAAGTTTTTCATACGGACTCCGAATTGGGTGATTCTTTTTTTGTTGGAAACTAGATTTCGTGCACTTTCCAGCCCAATTGGAATCACCTTCAAATTCGTCCGGAGCGTTGAGTTGTGGACGAAACAATCTGATGCTACAGCAGAATCCGAGTCAAACTACAAGTCCAAAGGTGTTACATCACCTCCACTTGGGCCCATTGGCCTTGTACGACCTAGATTTAGTTTTAGGCTGCCTTGGGACGTCCTCCCACCTCCTTGGCCTCCACCCCTTGCTCCTATATAAGTAGATCCATCTAGTAGCTTTTCCTTGGGATTTGTTTAGTTAAAAGTTAGCCATTGCAACTTCGTGTACTTCGTTTGTGTCCAACGACCAGACCAAGACCGCTTTCGGATCCCCACCATTATCAATACCTCATATATATTTGCAATATTCAGATTGCTTTATCATATTCTTGCTCGTTTTTCGATTGCTTGCAGGAATAGACCTTCGTGGTCAGGTTGACCGTGCTTCCGGCATCGTCAGTAACCTCAGGAGATTGCTTTAGCGATTGTTAAGGCGCAACGTCGTGCACGTTTGTAGTCGGATCGTCAAAGTCGTCTCCACCAAATCGATAGTTATCATCTCATCGAAAGATCGGGACACCCTCGCCTCTATCAACTTAAAACAAGGTAGTGAAAGTGTAACAAAATATTATGATGATTTACAAACTACCTTGTTGCATTCCTCTTTAGAAGAAAGTGAAGATGATTTTATGGATAGATTTTGGGGAGGATTAAACCGTGATATTCAAGAGATACTAATTCATGAAGAGTGTTATCCTATGGACCATTTGTTTCATCTTGCTTGCAAAGCTGAACAGGAAATAAAACGACGTGTTGGCCACGAGGAGAACAAGCGCACGGTGCACATTCCAAGAGTTGATATGATTGTTCCTTCAACTACTAGGCATACTATGACAACCACATCCGTTGTTGTCAGGACTACATCACCTCCACAATGTGACACATCGCCCCCGAGAGTGGCTACATCATCTGAGTTGATCATAAGAGGTAATGACAAAGGTACTGATCTTCCATCTCTACATGAGAATGATGAATGCCTTGTCAATTTGAATGCACCATCTGATGAGCTACCCACTACTTTGATCACACCACCTATTTTAGAGAATTACGTTGATAATTTGACTTTGCCATGTGATCAAACAACTGAAATACCAACAATTTTGAGTGCACCCATTGAATTAACTATTGATGCAAAAGAACCAATGTTTAATCATTTTGATATGACCTCTAATCTTGGTGATGATTCTGTGTTGAATGACTTATTGCATGTTTGCTTATTTAAGCATGTTGTAGCATGTAAATTTGATGCAAGTAAGGTTTATTCACCAATGTTTGATGGTTTAATGATGAACATTGTCAATCTTTTGAAATGAATAAGAGCTTCACTTATATGTGCAAACTGAGTTGCAATATTTTCATGCCTTCTACTTCTTGTGCTAATTTTTTGGCTTTATATTTTATGAAGTATGCAAGTTACTCATCTATTCATGTGTCATATATAACATGTACACCTTGTCTCTTTTGTTAGCCACATTTCAGATTAAGCAACGCCGAGGACAGCTTTATTTTCAAGAAGGGGAGGATGATGAGGACATGACTACCTTGGATATGACCAAAAATATTGCATATATGCATATTTGTCAGGTGATTTCTAGTGCAAACTATACAATAATCTATTTATGTTATCCAGAACAAAAATACTTCACACACTTTTGTGTTTTGTCTAATTACAGGTGTATGGGACATTTGTACAATCCACATATGAAGATAAGGAAGAAAGAGATGTTTATTTGCTGTCCAAAAAGTTCTCTCACGTCACTTTTGGCCCAAGAGAAGATAGAGTCCAAGTCTCTCACGTTTTGGATTCAGATTCGGACTGCACAGACATACCTGACTCAAAACGCACACAAGTTTTTCATACGGACTCCGAATTGGGTGATTCTTTTTTTGTTGGAAACTAGATTTCGTGCACTTTCCAACCCAACTGGAATCACCTTCAAATTCGTCCGGAGCGTTGAGTTGTGGACGAAACAATCTGATGCTGCAGCAGAATCCGAGTCAAACTACAAGTCCAAAGGTGTTACATCACCTCCACTTGGGCCCATTGGCCTTGTACGACCTAGATTTAGTTTTAGGCTGCCTTGGGACGTCCTCCCACCTCCTTGGCCGCCACCCCTTGCTCCTATATAAGTAGATCCATCTAGTAGCTTTTCGTGGGGATTTGTTTAGTTAAAAGTTAGCCATTGCAACTTCGTGTGCTTCGTTTGTGTCCAACGACCAGACCAAGACCACTTTTCGGATCCCCACCATTATCAATACTTCATACATATTCGCGATATTCAGATTGCTTTTATCATATTCTTGCTTGTTCTTCGATTGCTTGCAGGAATAGACCTTCGTGGTCAGGTTGATCGTGTTCCGGCGTGGTCAATAACCTCTCGGAGTTGGTTTAGCGATTGCTAAGGCACAACGTCGTTGCACGTTTGTAGTCGGATCGTCAAAGTCGTCTCCACCAAATCGATAGTTATCATCTCATCGAAAGATCGGGACACGCCCGCCTCTATCACTGTCCGTGTTCCACCAGATTCATCTCCGCCACCAGTCCGAGTTCCATCAGATTCATCTCCGCCACCAGTCCTAGTCCGAGTCCAGTAATTGTTGCATTGTTCTCGATTTCCAGATCACGCGATACTCCGAGTCGTGACAGAGAAGGACTCCCCAACTTCCGAGCCATCCGCAGAAGAAAAATAGTTCCAATTTCAAAAAAAAAACTAAGTCTGGAAAATTCTGGCTAGGCAGTTTTTAGACCATTTGTAGACTTTTTTCGAAAAAAATTTGTTGCGGAGCAAAAAAAAAAGAGGAAAAAAAAGTGCAAAAAAAAGAGAAAAAAAATTCAGAGTGTGCTCCTCCCTTGTTTACGTGCCGCGCCGTGATTTTGTTGGTGTTCTAGGCTCGCGTCTCTAGCACAGTCTAGCCTAGGACCAGCACAGTACCGTCGTTGAGCGTTTATTCAACTTTGCATCTCTGAATTGATTATTGCTGACCCTTTTTGCTACCATATTATAAGCCTTCCCAGCTCCACATACATCTACGTCGTGCATTTGACTCTCCCTGGTAATCGCTCTATCCAAGCTTTAAGAGTTTTGACTAGAACGATTGCCGATCACCGCCTGTTGCTGGGTAAGAACTGGTAAGAATTTGAGCTTTGCTTGACGGATTTGTGACACCCACCACCACCACTTGTTCGTAGTCTGTAGGATCATATTCTTGTGTGTTTCTATTGCTGCTAACCATGCCAGGATCACAAGCCGACGAGATTGACTGGGAGAATTTATCGAACAAGGAGCTTCATGATAAGTTTCAGCAAATGATGACTGAACAGGTGCAAGATGTGCTGAACAATTTTGAAGAGGCCATGGAGAAGATCACTGGCCTTGAGAAGACGTTCGAAACAAAGCTCGATAACAAGTTTAATGAATTGCTCGCGCGTCTTCCACCACCACCACCCGCTGCACCTAACGCACCTCTCCAACAACAACAACAATGGCTACCTCCACGTCGTGAAACAGACCTCCGCCGAGCAAGCCGTGTTCCTCTTGTGTTTGGCCAAACTGTTGGTGCTGCTGTTGATACTTCTGTGGCTCCTGCTGCTGATGCGGAGGAGGATGATTATGTGGGAGATTATGAGGATGAGGTTGATCAAAATCAGCACTACGTGCAGCCACCTGTACCACCACCAGCAGGTCGACCTCAGGTATATATTCGTAATGGTAGGCCTGCACCACCACCTCAGGTACGAGATGATGTCCATATTCCTAAACTGAAATTGAATATTCCACCATTTGAGGGTAGATATGTTCCTGATATATATCTTACTTGGGAGTTAGAAACTGAACAACGATTTACATGTTTACAATATCCTGAGGAGAGACGAGTTGCTGCTGCTGTTTGTGCTTTCACTAGTTTTGCATGTGTATGGTGGTCTGAACATTGTAGATTATATCCTATTCCAACTACTTGGGCTGCTTTGAAAACTGCTATGCGTACGCGTTGGGTTCCACCATATTATCAACGTGAATTGCTTCAAAAATTATAGCGTTTAAGACAAGGGAAAAATTCTGTAGAAGAATATTATCAGGAATTACAAATTGGCATGATTAGATGTAGTATTGTTGAGGAGAATGAAGCTATGCTTGCACGTTTTCTAGGTGGATTAAATAGAGAGATTCAGACCATTCTAGACTATAAGGAGTATACTAATATCACTCGTTTATTCCATCTTGCTTTTAAAGCTGAACGTGAAGTGCAGGATCGACAAGCATTGGGGCGAACTAACTTTTCTGCAGGCCGACCTTCATCATGGACACCACGTGCATCTTCTACTTCAACTGCACCAGCACCTCCATCCGGTGCCACCTCCAGCCGTGATACAAGAAAGAAGGCACAACCACCATTATCTGCCAAGAGCGCACCTGCGGGGCCTGCACAGCGTTCTTCTTCTTCCATGGCATCAACAGGGCACACAAGTGATATTATTTGTCGTCGTTGTAAGGGAGGAGGTCATTATGCGAGAGAATGCAAATCTCCGCGTGTGATGATTGCTACCGCGGATGGTGGATATGAGTCCGCTAGTGACTATGATGAGGAGACTTTGGCTCTTATTACACGTGAAGAACATGGTGGAGATGATTCTGATCATGAGACGCAATACATGGCTCCTGAAGACGCTGACAGGTATGAATGTTTAGTTGCTCAACGTGTTTTGAGTGTGCAGGTCACACAAGCTGAGCAAAATCAGAGGCACAATTTGTTCCATACCAAGGGAGTTGTGAAAGAACGTTCTGTGCGCATCATCATAGATGGAGGGAGCTGCAACAACTTGGCTAGCGTGGAGATGGTGGAGAAGCTTTCTCTCACCACAAGACCACATCTGATGAGGACATCAATACAATTGTTACACCCACAGCCCCTGCTGCTATAAATACTGGACCAATTACTAGAGCTCGCGCACGCCAACTAAATTACCAGGTACTTTCGTTTCTTGGTAATGATTCTAATGTTCATGAGAATATGATGCTGCCTAAATTGGATACATTTGTTTTGCTTACAAATGAAGGGCCTAGCTTGGAGAAGGATGAACATTGGATTAAGAACAAGCATGGAGATGATGGCATGCGCAAGGGGAACAAGAACGGAGTTACAAGTGATGATTTCAGGGCTTTGAAGCCACCATAATGGGTGCATGAAGCCTTGGACGAAATATACAAGATGCCACTTCATAAATTTCGTCCCGAGGCTATTATAGGTGCTGCGTCACCTTATTATTGGGCCAGACCCATGTAATATCGAAATACATAACTTTAGGCTATTTTTAGAGTCCGTATGTGTGGGGAAACAAGAGATAGGGTTGATTTCGGACCCCTCCACCAAGGGTCACGAAATTCCCCCCTCTTCCTCCATATATACAGCCCTGAGGGCATCGTTTAGACTTTGGGTTTTGTTTAGATTAAAAGTTCGCCATAGCTGCAACTTCGCGTACTTCGTTTGTGTTCAACGACCAGACAAAGGCGTCACAGAACCCCACCTTGATCAATAAAGCTTTCATCTTATATTCGCAATATCCAGATTGTAATCTCAGTTTCTTGCTTGTTCTTCGTTTGCTCGCAGGAAACAGACCCTCGTGGTCAGGTTGATCGTGCTCCGGTGTGGTCAATAACCTCTCGGAGTTGGTTTAGCGATTGCTAAGGCGCGACGTCCTCGCACGTTCGTAGTCGGATCGTCAAAGTCGACTGCCACCAAAGCGATATCCATTATCTCATTGAAAGACGGGACACCTTTGCCTCTATCAAGTGGTATCAGATTTCCAGGTTGCTCGGTGAGATTTTATAGTTTTTCGTAGTTTAGATCGAGTCTGTTCTTCATACCTACAGTCCACGAAAAAGCCACAAAAAAATTAGGGTTAGTTCATCATATCCGAACCAATCTGAGCCTTTGCATAATCTTTTTAGGGTTTTGCTTTGTTGAATTTGCGGTTGCATCGTAGTGTCTAGTTGCTGGTCTTAGAGTCTAGTCTTTCAGAGTTTCGAGTTCTGGTCATAAGTTGTCACGCCACCGCCGCACCATCATCATCGCCACTGCCATCTACCACCACTGCTCCGAATCCGTATCCATATACCACCACCAATCCGTGTCCATATACCACCATCGATCCATATCCATATACTACCACCGCTGCCATATACCACCACCATATATCCACCACCAATCCGAGTTCCTTGCTTATTAGGTTTGTTTTCGAGATCCATCTAGATTCCGATTCATGTTTCCTTGCCAGAGTAGGTTTCAGAAAAAAAAAGAAAAAAAAAGAGTCCGGACACCACCCTCCGTTTAGGCCCAAAATTTTCCGAAAACGCACTTGTCGAAAAATTTTCTGGCTATCCTATATTTAGGTGCTTCTAAGCGTATTGAGACAGTCGCCGTTATAGAAAGTTTTTTTTGACCCGTTCCCAGTTTTTGGGTCCGGGCAGTCAAAAAAAAATTGGTCAAAAAAAAATTTCGTGCCCATCCTGTCAGTTTGACCTGGGAAGAGTTTTGAGACACTCGCCATTATAGTGATTTTTCGCAAAAAAAAAAAAGAGCAGCGCAAAAAAAACGCAAAAAAAAGAGCGAGAAAAAATAATTCCAGAGTGTGCTTTTCCCTTGTTTACGTGCAGCGCCGTGATTTTGTTAGTGTTCTAGGCTCGCGTCTCTAGCACGGTCTAGCCTAGGACCAGCACAGTACCGTCGTTGAGCGTTTATTCAACTTTGCATCTCTGAATTGATTATTGCTTACCCCTTTTTGCTACCATATTATAAGCCTTCCCAGCTCCACATACATCTACGTCGTGCGTTTGATTCTCCCTGGTAATCGCTCTATCCAAGCTTTGAGAGTTTTGACTACACCGGTTGCCGATCACCGCCTGTTGCTGGGTAAGAACAGGTAAGAATTTGAGTTTTGCTTGATGGATTTGTGACATCCACCACCACCACTTGTTCGTAGTCTGTAGGATCATATTCTTGTGTGTTTCTATTGCTGCTAACCATGCCAGGATCACAAGCCGACGAGATTGACTGGGAGAACTTATCGAACAAGGAGCTTCATGATAAGTTTCAACAAATGATGACTGAACAGGTACAAGATGTGCTGAACAATTTTGAAGATGCCATGGAGAAGATCACTGGCCTTGAGAAGACGTTCGAAACAAAGCTCGATAACAGATTTAATGAACTGCTTGCGCGTCTTCCACCACCGGCTGCACCTGTCGCACCTCTGCAACAACAACAACTATGCCCCCTTCCGAATCAGTATGGACGAGCACAGCGTGTTCCTATTGAGCCAGGACAAAATTCTGGTGCCGCTGCTACTGCTGTTGGTGCTTCTTTGGCTCCTGCTACTGCTGCTGCTGGTACCCAGGAGGATGATGAGTATGCGGGCGATTATGAGGATGAGGTCGATCAAAATCAGCACTACGTGCAGCCACCTGCACCACCACCAGCAGGTCGACCTCAGGTATATATTCGTAATGGTAGGCCTGCCCCACCACCTCAGGTACGAGATGATGTCCATATTCCTAAACTGAAATTGAATATTCCACCATTTGAGGGTAGATATGTTCCTGATATATATCTTACTTGGGAGTTAGAAACTGAACAACGATTTACATGTTTACAATATCCTGAGGAGAGACAAGTTGCTGCTGCTGTTTGTGCTTTCACTAGTTTTGCATGTGTATGGT
Organism: Triticum aestivum; assembly: GCF_018294505.1. Lineage (NCBI taxonomy): Eukaryota > Viridiplantae > Streptophyta > Magnoliopsida > Poales > Poaceae > Triticum > Triticum aestivum. The sequence continues at coordinate 252,556,323 of NC_057806.1, read as the reverse complement.
GGTCTGAACATTATAGATTATATCCTATTCCAACTACTTGGGCTGCTTTGAAAACTGCTATGCGTACGCGTTGGGTTCCACCATATTATCAACGTGAATTGCTTCAAAAATTACAGCGCTTAAGACAAGGAAAAAATCTGTAGAAGAATATTATCAGGAATTACAAACTGGAATGAAGCTATGCTTGCACGTTTTCTGGGTGGATTAAATAGAGAGATTCGGACCATTCTAGACTATAAGGAGTATACTAATATCACTCGTTTATTCCATCTTGCTTGTAAAGCTGAACGTGAAGTGCAGGATCGACAAGCATTAGCGCGAACTAACTTTTCTGCAGGCCGACCTTCATCATGGACACCGTGTGCATCTTCTACTTCAACTGCACCAGCACCTCAATCACGTGCCTCCTCCAGTCGTGATACAAGAAAACAGGCACAACCACCATTATCTACCAAGAGCGCACCTGCTGGGCCTGCACAGAGTTCTTCTTCTTCCATGGCATCAACAGGGCACACAAGTGATATTATTTGTCGTCGTTGTAAGGGAGGAGGTCATTATGCGAGAGAATGCAAATCTCCGCGTGTGATGATTGCTACCGCGAATGGTGGATATGAGTCCGCTAGTGACTATGATGAGGAGACTTTGGCTCTTATTACACGTGAAGAACATGGTGGAGATGATTCTGATCATGAGACGCAATACATGGCTCCTGAAGACGCTGACAGGTATGAATGTTTAGTTGCTCAACGTGTTTTGAGTGTGCAGGTCACACAAGCTGAGCAAAATCAGAGGCACAATTTGTTCCATACCAAGGGAGTTGTGAAGGAACGTTCTGTGCGCGTCATCATAGACGGAGGAAGCTGCAACAACTTGGCTAGCATGGAGATGGTGGAGAAGCTTTCTCTCACCACAAGACCACATCCACATCCTTACTACATCCAATGGTTCAACAACAGCGGCAAGGTTAAGGTAACACGTACTGTTCGTGTGCATTTTAGTATCTCTACATATGCTGATTATGTTGATTGTGATGTGGTACCTATGCAAGCATGTTCCTTATTACTTGGTAGACCATGGCAATTTGATAAAAATTCTGTACACCATGGTAGAAACAATCACTATACTCTTGTTCATAAGGATAAAAATATTACTTTGCTTCCTATGACTCCTGATTCCATTTTGAAAGATGATATTAATAGAGCTAATAAAGCAAAACAGGAGACGAATAAGAGTGAAAATAAGATTGTGGCAAAAGAATTTGAGCAACAAATGAAACCTAATAATAAACCATCTAGTGTGATGAGGACATCAATACAATTGTTACACCCACAGCCCCTGCTGCTATACATACTGGACCAATTACTAGAGCTCGTGCACGCCAACTAAATTACCAGGTACTTTCGTTTCTTGGTAATGATTCTAATGTTCATGAGAATATGATGCTGCCTAAATTGGATACATTTGTTTTGCTTACAAATGAAGGGCCTAGCTTGGAGAAGGATGAACATTGGAGCAAGAACAAGCATGGAGATGATGGCATGCGCAAGGGGAACAAGAACGGAGTTACCAGTGATGATTTCAGGACTTTGAAGCCACCATAATGGGTGCATGAAGCCTTGGACGAAATATACAAGATGCCACTTCATAAATTTCGTCCCGAGGCTATTTTAGGTGCTGCGTCACCTTATTATTGGGCCAGGCCCATGTAATTTTGAAATACATAAGTATAGGCTATTTTTAGAGTCCGTATGTGTGGGGAAACAAGAGATAGGGTTGATTTCGGACCCCTCCACCAAGGGCCACGAAATTCCCCCCTCTTCCTCCATATATACAGCCCTTAGGGCATCGTTTAGACTTTGGGTTTTGTTTAGATTAAAAGTTCGCCATAGCTGCAACTTCGCGTACTTCGTTTGTGTTCAACGACCAGACAAAGGCGTCACAGAACCCCACCTTGATCAATAAAGCTTTCATCTTATATTCGCAATATCCAGATTGCAATCTTAGTTTCTTGCTTGTTCTTTCGTTTGCTCGCAGGAAACAGACCCTCGTGGTCAGGTTGATCGTGCTCTGGCGTGGTCAATAACCTCTCGGAGTTGGTTTAGCGATTGCTAAGGCGCGACGTCCTCGCACGTTCGTAGTCGGATCGTCAAAGTCGACTTCCACCAAAGCGAAATCCACCATCTCATCGAAAGACGGGACACCTTTGCCTCTATCACTGCTAGTGACTATGATGAGGAGACTTTGGCTCTTATTACACGTGAAGAACATGGTGGAGATGATTCTGATCATGAGACGCAATACATGGCTCCTGAAGACGCTGACAGGTATGAATGTTTAGTTGCTCAACGTGTTTTGAGTGTGCAGGTCACACAAGCTGAGCAAAATCAGAGGCACAATTTGTTCCATACCAAGGGAGTTGTGAAGGAACGTTCTGTGCGCGTCATCATAGACGGAGGGAGCTGCAACAACTTGGCTAGCATGGAGATGGTGGAGAAGCTTTCTCTCACCACAAGACCACATCCACATCCTTACTACATCCAATGGTTCAACAACAGCGGCAAGGTTAAGGTAACACGTACTGTTCGTGTGCATTTTAGTATCTCTACATATGCTGATTATGTTGATTGTGATGTGGTACCTATGCAAGCATGTTCCTTATTACTTGGTAGACCATGGCAATTTGATAAAAATTCTGTACACCATGGTAGAAACAATCACTATACTCTTGTTCATAAGGATAAAAATATTACTTTGCTTCCTATGACTCCTGATTCTATTTTGAAAGATGATATTAATAGAGTTAATAAAGCAAAACAGGAGAATAATAAGAGTGAAAATCAGATTGTGGCAAAAGAATTTGAGCAACAAATGAAGTCGAATCATAAACCATCTAGTGTTGCTTCTGAAATTAAATTGAAAAGTGCATGTTTATTTGCCACCAAATCTGATATTGATGAGCTAGATTTCAGCAAATCTGTTTGCTATGCTTTTGTGTGCAAAGAGGCATTATTTTCATTCGAGGACGTGCCTTCCTCTTTGCCTCCTGCTGTCACTAACATTTTGCAGGAGTTCGCTGACGTCTTTCCACAAGATGTGCCACCGGGATTACCGCCTATTCGAGGGATTGAGCATCAGATTGACTTAATTCCCGGTGCTTCACTGCCAAACCGTGCACCATACCGTACCAATCCAGAGGAGACGAACGAGATTATGCGTCAAGTACAAGAGCTTCTCGACAAAGGTTATATACGCGAATCCCTTAGTCCTTGTGCTGTTCCTATTATTCTAGTGCCGAAAAAGGATGGTACATCACGTATGTGTGTTGATTGTAGAGGCATTAATAATATTACTATTCGTTATCGTCATCCTATTCCTAGGCTAGATGATATGGCTGATGAATTGAGTGGCTCTACAATATTCTCCAAAGTTGATTTGCGTAGTGGTTACCATCAAATTCGTATGAAATTGGGTGATGAATGGAAAACAGCATTTAAAACAAAGTTTGGTTTATATGAGTGGTTAGTCATGCCTTTTGGGTTAACTAATGCGCCTAGTACTTTCATGAGACTAATGAACGAAGTTTTACGTGCTTTCATTGGACGATTTGTGGTAGTCTATTTTGATGATATACTGATTTATAGCAGATCTTTGGAAGAACATTTGGAACATTTACGTGTTGTTTTTATTGCTCTACGTGATGCACGTTTGTTTGGTAACCTTGGGAAGTGCACCTTTTGCACCGACCGAGTATCATTTCTTGGCTATGTTGTTACTCCACAGGGAATTGAAGTTGATAAAGCCAAGATTGAAGCTATTGAGAGTTGGCCGCAGCCCAAAATGGTCACACAAGTGAGGAGTTTTCTTAGCCTCGCTGGATTCTATAGGCGTTTTGTGAGAGATTTCAGCACCATTGCTGCACCTCTCAATGAGCTTACAAAGAAAGATGTGCCTTTTCTTTGGTGTACCGCACAGGAAGAAGCCTTCTCGGTATTGAAAGATAAGTTGACACATGCTCCTTTACTCCAACTTCCTGATTTTAATAAGACTTTTGAGCTTGAATGTGATGCTAGTGGAATTGGATTAGGAGGTGTGTTATTACAAGATGGCAAACCTGTTGCATACTTTTCTGAAAAATTGAGTGGGCCTAGTCTGAATTATTCTACTTACGAAAAGAATTATATGCTCTTGTTCAGACTTTAGAAACATGGCAACATTATTTATGGCCCAAAGAATTTGTTATACATTCTGATCATGAATCTTTGAAACATATTAAAAGTCAAGCTAAACTGAATCGTAGACATGCTAAATGGGTTGAATTTATTGAGACTTTCCCTTATGTCATTAAACACAAGAAGGGAAAAGAAAATGTTATTGCTGATGCATTGTCTCGTCGCTATACTATGCTTTCACAACTTGACTTCAAAATATTTGGTTTGGAGACCATCAAAGATCAATATGTGCATGATGTTGATTTTAAAGATGTAATGCAGAATTGTAAAGAAGGAAGAATGTGGAACAAGTTTGTCATTAACGATGGATTTGTGTTTCGAGCTAACAAGCTATGCATTCCAGCTAGCTCCGTTCGCCTTTTGTTGTTGCAGGATGCGCATGGAGGAGGATTAATGGGACACTTTGGCGTGAAGAAGACGGAGGACGTACTTGCTACACATTTCTTTTGGCCAAAGATGAGACGGGATGTTGAGCGTTTTATTGCTCGCTGCACTACATGTCAAAAAGCTAAGTCACGACTCAATCCTTATGGTTTATATATGCCTTTGCCTGTACCTAGTGTTCCTTGGGAGGATATATCTATGGACTTTGTTTTAGGTTTACCTCAAACAAAGAAGGGGAGGGATAGCATATTTGTTGTCGTGGATAGATTCTCGAAAATGGCACACTTTATACCATGTCATAAAAGCGATGATGCTGTTAATGTTGCTGATTTGTTCTTTCATGAAATTATTCGCTTGCATGGTGTGCCAAATATTATTGTTTCAGATCGTGATACTAAATTTCACTTTTGGAGATGTTTATGGGCTAAGTTGGGGACTAAACTGCTTTTTAGTACTACTTGTCACCCCCAAACTGATGGACAAACTGAAGTAGTCAATAGAACATTGTCTACTATGCTTAGGGCTGTTTTGAAGAATAATAAGAAAATGTGGGAGGAAAGCTTGCCTCATATTGAATTTGCTTATAATCGTTCATTGCATTCTACTACTAAGATGTGCCCTTTTGAAGTTGTGTATGGTTTCCTACCTCGTGCACCTATTGATTTGTTGCCTCTTCCATCTTCGGAGAAGGTTAATTTTGATGCTAAAGAACGTGCTGAATTGATTTTAAAAATGCATGAGTTAACTAAGGAAAACATTGAGCGCATGAATGCTAAATATAAACTTGCTGGAGATAAGGGTAGAAAACATGTTGTGTTTGCACCTGGAGATCTTGTTTGGTTACATTTGCGTAAGGATAGATTTCCTGATTTGCACAAATCAAAGCTAATGCCACGTGTTGCCGGTCCCTTTAAGGTGTTGGAGAAAGTAAATGATAATGCATATAAACTTGAGCTGCCTGCAGATTTTGGGGTTAGTCCCACTTTTAACATTGCAGATTTGAAGCCTTATTTGGGTGAGGAAGATGAACTTCCGTCGAGGACGACTTTATTTCAAGAAGGGGAGGATGATGAGGACATCAATACAATTGTTACACCCAGAGCCCCTGCTGCTATCAATACTGGACCAATTACTAGAGCTCGCGCACGCCAACTAAATTACCAGGTACTTTCGTTTCTTGGTAATGATTCTAATGTTCATGAGAATATGATGCTGCCTAAATTGGATACATTTGTTTTGCTTACAAATGAAGGGCCTAGCTTGGAGAAGGATGACCATTGGATTAAGAACAAGCATGGAGATGATGGCATGCGCAAGGGGAACATGAACGGAGTTACAAGTGATGATTTCAGGGCTTTGAAGCCACCATAATGGGTGCATGAAGCCTTGGACGAAATATACAAGATGCCACTTCATAAATTTCGTCCCGAGGCTATTATAGGTGCTGCGTCACCTTATTATTGGGCCAGGCCCATGTAATTTCGAAATACATAAGTATAGGCTATTTTTAGAGTCCGTATGTGTGGGGAAACAAGAGATAGGGTTGATTTCGGACCCCTCCACCAAGGGTCACGAAATTCCCCCCTCTTCCTCCATATATACAGCCCTTAGGGCATCGTTTAGACTTTGGGTTTTGTTTATATTAAAAGTTCGTCATAGCTGCAACTTCGCGTACTTCGTTTGTGTTCAACGACCAGACAAAGGCGTCACAGAACCCCACCTTGATCAATAAAGCTTTCATCTTATATTCGCAATATCCAGATTGCAATCTCAGTTTCTTGCTTGTTCTTCGTTTGCTCGCAGGAAACAGACCCTCGTGGTCAGGTTGATCGTGCTCCGGTGTGGTCAATAACCTCTCGGAGTTGGTTTAGCGATTGCTAAGGCGCAACGTCCTCGCACGTTCGTAGTCGGATCGTCAAAGTCGACTGCCACCAAAGCGATATCCATCATCTCATCGAAAGACGGGACACCTTTGCCTCTATCAACATCCACATCCTTACTACATCCAATGGTTCAACAACAGCGGCAAGGTTAAGGTAACACGTACTGTTCGTGTGCATTTTAGTATATCTACATATGCTGATTATGTTGATTGTGATGTGGTACCTATGCAAGCATGTTCCTTATTACTTGGTAGACCATGGCAATTTGATAAAAATTCTGTACACCATGGTAGAAACAATCACTATACTCTTGTTCATAAGGATAAAAATATTACTTTGCTTCCTATGACTCCTGATTCTATTTTGAAAGATGATATTAATAGAGCTAATAAAGCTAAACAAGAGAAGAATAAGAGAGGAAAATCAAATTGTGGCAAAAGAATTTGAGCAACAAATGAAGCCTAATAATAAACCATCTAGTGTTGCTTCTGAAATTAAATTGAAAAGTGCATGTTTATTTGCAACCAAATCTGATATTGATGAGCTAGATTTCAGCAAATCTGTTTGCTATGCTTTTGTGTGCAAAGAGGCATTATTTTCATTCGAGGACGTGTGTTCCTCTTTGCCTCCTGCTGTCACTAACATTTTGCAGGAGTTCGCTGACATCTTTCCACAAGACGTGCCACCGGGATTACCGCCTATTCGAGGGATTGAGCATCAGATTGACTTAATTCCCGGTGCGTCACTGCCAGACCGTGCGCCATACCGTACCAATCTAGAGGAGGCGAAGGAGATTATGCGTCAAGTACAAGAGCTTCTCGACAAAGGTTATATACGCGAATCCCTTAGTCCTTGTGCTGTTCCTATTATTCTAGTGCCGAAAAAGGATGGTACATCGCGTATGTGTGTTGATTGTAGAGGCATTAATAATATTACTATTCGTTATCGTCATCCTATTCCTAGGCTAGATGATATGCTTGATGAATTGAGTGTCTCTACAATTTTCTCCAAAGTTGATTTGCGTAGTGGATACGATCAAATTCGTATGAAATTGGGGGATGAATGGAAAACAGCTTTTAAAACTAAGTTTGGATTATATGAGTGGTTAGTCATGCCTTTTGGGTTAACAAATGCGCCTAGTACTTTCATGAGACTAATGAACGAAGTTTTACGTGCTTTCATTGGACGATTTGTGGTAGTCTATTTTGATGATATACTGATTTATAGCAGATCTTTGGAAGAACATTTGGAACATTTACGTGCTGTTTTTATTGCTCTACGTGATGGACGTTTGTTTGGTAACCTTGGGAAGTGCACCTTTTGCACCGACCGAGTATCTTTTCTTGGCTCTGTTGTTACTCCACAGGGAATTGAAGTTGATAAAGCCAAGATTGAAGCTATTGAGAGTTGGCCGCAGCCCAAAACGGTCACACAAGTGAGGAGTTTTCTTGGCCTCGCTGGATTCTATAGGCGTTTTGTGAGAGATTTCAGCACCATTGCTGCACCTCTCAATGAGCTTACAAAGAAAGATGTGCCTTTTCTTTGGGGTACCGCACAGGAAGAAGCCTTCTCGGTATTGAAAGATAAGTTGACACATGCTCCTTTACTCCAACTTCCTGATTTTAATAAGACTTTTGAGCTTGAATGTGATGCCAGTGGAATTGGATTAGGAGGTGTGTTATTACAAGATGGCAAACCTGTTGCATACTTTTCTGAAAAATTGAGTGGGCCTAGTCTGAATTATTCTACTTATGATAAAGAATTATATGTTCTTGTTCGGACTTTAGAAACATGGCAACATTATTTATGGCCCAAAGAATTTGTTATACATTCTGATCATGAATCTTTGAAACATATGAAAAGTCAAGCTAAACTGAATCGTAGACATGCTAAATGGGTTGAATTCATTGAGACTTTCCCTTATGTCATTAAACACAAGAAGGGAAAAGAAAATGTTATTGCTGATGCATTGTCTCGTCGCTATACTATGCTTTCACAACTTGACTTCAAAATATTTGGTTTGGAGACCATCAAAGATCAATATGTGCATGATGCTGATTTTAAAGATGTAATGCAGAATTGTAAAGAAGGAAGAATGTGGAACAAGTTTGTCGTTGACGATGGATTTGTGTTTCGTGCTAACAAGCTATGCATTCCAGCTAGCTCCATTCGTCTTTTTTTGTTGCAGGAGGCGCATGGAGGAGGATTAATGGGACACTTTGGCGTGAAGAAGACGGAGGACGTACTGGCTACACATTTCTTTTGGACAAAGATGAGACGGATGTTGAGCGTTTTATTGCTCGCTGCACTACATGTCAAATAGCTAAGTCACGACTCAATCCTCATGGTTTATATATGCCTTTGCCTGTACCTAGTGTTCCTTGGGAGGATATATCTATGGACTTTGTTTTAGGTTTACCTCGAACAAAGAAGGGGAGGGATAGCATATTTGTTGTCGTGGATAGATTCTCGAAAATGGCACACTTTATACCATGTCATAAAAGCGATGATGCTGTTAATGTTGCTGATTTGTTATTTCGTGAAATTATTCGCTTGCATGGTGTGCCAAATACTATTATTTCAGATCGTGATACTAAATTTCTTAACCACTTTTGGAGATGTTTATGGGCTAAGTTGGGGACTAAACTGCTTTTTAGTACTACTTGTCACCCCCAAACTGATGGCCAAACTGAAGTAGTCAATAGAACATTGTCTACTATGCTTAGGGCTGTTTTGAAGAGTAATAAGAAAATGTGGGAGGAATGCTTGCCTCATATTGAATTTGCTTATAATCGTTCATTGCATTCTACTACTAAGATGTGCCCTTTTGAAGTTGTGTATGGTTTCCTACCTCGTGCACCTATTGATTTGTTGCCTCTTCCATCTTCGGAGAAGGTTAATTTTGATGCTAAACAACGTGCTGAATTGATTTAAAAATGCACGAGTTAACTAGGGAAAACATTGAGCGTATGAATGCCAAATATAAACTTGCTGGAGATAAGGGTAGAAAACATGTTGTGTTTGCACCTGGAGATCTTGTTTGGTTACATTTGCGTAAGGATAGAAATCTCTCACAAAACGCCTATAGAATCCAGCGAGGCCAAGAAAACTCCTCACTTGTGTGACCGTTTTGGGCTGCGGCCAACTCTCAATAGCTTCAATCTTGGCTTTATCAACTTCAATTCCCTGTGGAGTAACAACATAGCCAAGAAAAGATACTCGGTCGGTGCAAAAGGTGCACTTCCCAAGGTTACCAAACAAACGTGCATCACGTAGAGCAATAAAAACAGCACGTAAATGTTCCAAATGTTCCTCCAAAGATCTGCTATAAATCAATATGTCATCAAAGTAAACTACCACAAATCGTCCAATGAAAGCACGTAAAACTTCGTTCATTACTCTCATGAAAGTACTAGGTGCATTAGTTAACCCAAAAGGCATGACTAACCACTCATATAATCCAAACTTAGTTTTAAATGTTGTTTTCCATTCATCTCCCAATTTCATACGAATTTGATGGTAGCCACTACGCAAATCAACTTTGGAGAATATTGTAGAGCCACTCAATTCATCAAGCATATCATCTAGCCTAGGAATAGGATGACGATAACGAATAGTAATATTATTAATGCCTCTACAATCAACACACATACGTGATGTACCATCCTTTTTCGGCACTAGAATAATAGGAACAGCACAAGGACTAAGGGATTCGCGTATATAACCTTTGTCGAGAAGCTCTTGTACTTGATGCATAATCTCCTTCGTCTCCTCTGGATTGGTACGGTATGGTGCACGGTTTGGCAGTGAAGCACCGGGAATTAAGTCAATCTGATGCTCAATCCCTCGAATAGGCGGTAATCCCGGTGGCACGTCTTGTGGAAAGACGTCAGCGAACTCCTGCAAAATGTTAGTGACAGCAGGAGGCAAAGAGGAAGGCACGTCCTCGAATGAAAATAATGCATCTTTGCACACAAAAGCATAGCAAACAGATTTGCTGAAATCTAGCTCATCAATATCAGATTTGGTGGCAAATAAACATGCACTTTTCAATTTAATTTCAGAAGCAACACTAGATGGTTTATTATTAGGCTTCATTTGTTGCTCAAATTCTTTTGCCACAATCTGATTTTCACTCTTATTCGTCTCCTGTTTTGCTTTATTAGCTCTATTAATATCATCTTTCAAAATGGAATCAGGAGTCATAGGAAGCAAAGTAATATTTTTATCCTTATGAACAAGAGTATAGTGATTGTTTCTACCATGGTGTACAGAATTTTTATCAAATTGCCAAGGTCTACCAAGTAATAAGGAACATGCTTGCATAGGTACCACATCACAATCAACATAATCAGCATATGTAGAAATACTAAAATGCACACGAACAGTACGTGTTACCTTAACCTTGCCGCTGTTGTTGAACCATTGGATGTAGTAAGGATGTGGATGTGGTCTTGTGGTGAGAGAAAGCTTCTCCACCATCTCCATGCTAGCCAAGTTGTTGCATGATAGAGGCAAAGGTGTCCCGTCTTTCGATGAGATGGTGGATTTCGCTTTGGTGGAAGTCGACTTTGACGATCCGACTACGAACGTGCGAGGACGTCGCGCCTTAGCAATCGCTAAACCAACTCCGAGAGGTTATTGACCACGCCGGAGCACGATCAACCTGACCACGAGGGTCTGTTTCCTGCGAGCAAACGAAGAACAAGCAAGAAACTAAGATTGCAATCTGGATATTGCGAATATAAGATGAAAGCTTTATTGATCAAGGTGGGGTTCTGTGACGCCTTTGTCTGGTCGTTGAACACAAACGAAGTACGCGAAGTTGCAGCTATGGCGAACTTTTAATCTAAACAAAACCCAAAGTCTAAACGATGCCCTAAGGGCTGTATATATGGAGGAAGAGGGGGGAATTTCGTGGTCCTTGGTGGAGGGGTCCGAAATCAACCCTATCTCTTGTTTCCCCACACATACGGACTCTAAAAATAGCCTATACTTATGTATTTCGAAATTACATGGGCCTGGCCCAATAATAAGGTGAAGCAGCACCTAAAATAGCCTCGGGACGAAATTTATGAAGTGGCATCTTGTATATTTCGTCCAAGGCTTCATGCACCCATTATGGTGGCTTCAAAGTCCTGAAATCATCACTTGTAACTTCGTTCTTGTTCCCCTTGCGCATGCCATCATCTCCATGCTTGTTCTTGCTCCAATGTTCATCCTTCTCCAAGCTAGGCCCTTCATTTGTAAGCAAAACAAATGTATCCAATTTAGGCAGCATCATATTCTCATGAACATTAGAATCATTACCAAGAAACGAAAGTACCTGGTAATTTAGTTGGCGTGCACGAGCTCTAGTAATTGGTCCAGTATGTATAGCAGCAGGGGCTGTGGGTGTAACAATTGTATTGATGTCCTCATCATCTTCCCCTTCTTGAAATGAAGTCGTCCTCGATGGAAGTTCATCTTCCTCACCCAAATAAGGCTTCAAATCTGCAATGTTAAAAGTGGGACTAACCCCAAAATCTGCAGGCAGCTCAAGTTTATATGCATTATCATTTATTTTCTCTAACACCTTAAAGGGACCATCAGCACGTGGCATTAGCTTTGATTTGCACAAATCAGGAAATCTATCCTTACGCAAATGTAACCAAACAAGATCTCCAGGTGCAAACACAACATGTTTTCTACCCTTATCTCCAGCAAGTTTATATTTAGCATTCATACGCTCAATGTTTTCCTTAGTTAACTCATGCATTTTTAAAATCAATTCAGCACGTTGTTTAGCATCAAAATTAACCTTCTCCGAAGATGGAAGAGGCAACAAATCAATAGGTGCACGAGGTAGGAAACCATACACAACTTCAAAAGGGCACATCTTAGTAGTAGAATGCAATGAACGATTATAAGCAAATTCAATATGAGGCAAGCATTCCTCCCACATTTTCTTATTATTCTTCAAAATAGCCCTAAGCATAGTAGACAACATTCTATTGACTACTTCAGTTTGTCCATCAGTTTGGGGGTGACAAGTAGTACTAAAAAGCAGTTTACTCCCCAACTTAGCCCATAAACATCTCCAAAAGTGGCTAAGAAATTTAGTATCACGATCTGAAACAATAGTATTTGGCACACCATGCAAGCGAATAATTTCACGAAAAAACAAATCAGCAACATTAACAGCATCATCGCTTTTATGACATGGTATAAAGTGTGCCATTTTCGAGAATCTATCCACGACAACAAATATGCTATCCCTCCCCTTCTTTGTTCGAGGTAAACATAAAACAAAGTCCATAGATATATCCTCCCAAGGAACACTAGGTACAGGCAAAGGCATATATAAACCATGAGGATTGAGTCGTGACTTAGCTTTTTGACATGTAGTGCAGCGAGCAATAAAACGATCAACATCCCGTCTCATCTTTGGCCAAAAGAAATGTGTAGCAAGTACGTCCTCTGTCTTCTTCACGCCAAAGTGTCCCATTAATCCTCCTCCATGCGCCTCCTGCAACAACAAAAGACGAACGGAGCTAGCTGGAATGCATAGCTTGTTAGCACGAAACACAAATCCATCGTTAACGACGAACTTGTTCCACATTCTTCCTTCTTTACAATTCTGCATTACATCTTTAAAATCAGCATCATGCACATATTGATCTTTGATGGTCTCCAAACCAAATATTTTGAAGTCAAGTTGTGAAAGCATAGTATAGCGGCGAGACAATGCATCAGCAATAACATTTTCTTTTCCCTTCTTGTGTTTAATGACATAAGGGAAAGTCTCAATGAATTCAACCCATTTAGCATGTCTATGATTCAGTTTAGCTTGACTTTTAATATGTTTCAAAGATTCATGATCAGAATGTATAACAAATTCTTTGGGCCATAAATAATGTTGCCATGTTTCTAAAGTCCGAACAAGAGCATATAATTCTTTATCATAAGTAGAATAATTCAGACTAGGCCCACTCAATTTTTCAGAAAAGTATGCAACGGGTTTGCCATCTTGTAATAACACACCTCCTAATCCAATTCCACTAGCATCACATTCAAGCTCAAAAGTCTTATTAAAATCAGGAAGTTGGAGTAAAGGAGCATGTGTCAACTTATCTTTCAATACCGTGAAGGCTTCTTCCTGTGCGGTACCCCAAACAAAAGGCACATCCTTCTTTGTAAGCTCGTTGAGAGGTGCAGCAATGGTGCTGAAATCTCTCACAAAACGCCTATAGAATCCAGCGAGGCCAAGAAAACTCCTCACTTGTGTGACCGTTTTGGGCTGCGGCCAACTCTCAATAGCTTCAATCTTGGCTTTGTCAAATCCCTGTGGAGTAACAACATAGCCAAGAAAAGATACTCGGTCGGTGCAAAAGGTGCACTTCCCAAGGTTACCAAACAAACGTGCATCACGTAGAGCAATAAAAACAGCACGTAAATGTTCCAAATGTTCTTCCAAAGATCTGCTATAAATCAGTATATCATCAAAATAGACTACCACAAATCGTCCAATGAAAGCACGTAAAACTTTGTTCATTAGTCTCATGAAAGTACTAGGCGCATTAGTTAACCCAAAAGGCATGACTAACCACTCATATAATCCAAACTTAGTTTTAAATGCTGTTTTCCATTCATCTCCCAATTTCATACGAATTTGATGGTATCCACTACGCAAATCAACTTTGGAGAATATTGTAGAGCCACTCAATTCATCAAGCATATCATCTAGCCTAGGAATAGGATGACGATAACGAATAGTAATATTATTAATGCCTCTACAATCAACACACATACGTGATGTACCATCCTTTTTCGGCACTAGAATAATAGGAACAGCACAAGGACTAAGGGATTCGCGTATATAACCTTTGTCGAGAAGCTCTTGTACTTGACGCATAATCTCCTTCGTCTCCTCTGGATTGGTACGGTATGGTGCATGGTTTGGCAGTGAAGCACCGGGAATTAAGTCAATTTGATGCTCAATCCCTCGAATAGGCGGTAATCCCGGTGGCACGTCTTGTGGAAAGATGTCAGCGAACTCCTGCAAAATGTTAGTGACAGCAGGAGGCAAAGAGGAAGGCACGTCCTCGAATGAAAATAATGCCTCTTTGCACACAAAAGCATAGCAAACAAATTTGCTGAAATCTAGCTCATCAATATCAGATTTGGTGGCAAATAAACATGCACTTTTCAATTTAATTTCAGAAGCAACACTAGATGGTTTATTATTAGGCTTCATTTGTTGCTCAAATTCTTTTGCCACAATCTGATTTTCACTCTTATTCGTCTCCTGTTTTGCTTTATTAGCTCTATTAATATCATCTTTCAAAATGGAATCAGGAGTCATAGGAAGCAAAGTAATATTTTTATCCTTATGAACAAGAGTATAGTGATTGTTTCTACCATGGTGTACAGAATTTTTATCAAATTGCCATGGTCTACCAAGTAATAAGGAACATGCTTGCATAGGTACCACATCACAATCAACATAATCAGCATATTTAGAGATACTAAAATGCACACGAACAGTACGTGTTACCTTAACCTTGCCGCTGTTGTTGAACCATTGGATGTAGTAAGGATGTGGATGTGGTCTTGTGGTGAGAGAAAGCTTCTCCACCATCTCCATGCTAGCCAAGTTGTTGCAGCTCCCTCCGTCTATTATGACGCGCACAGAACGTTCCTTCACAACTCCCTTGGTATGGAACAAATTGTGCCTCTGATTTTGCTCAGCTTGTGTGACATGCACACTCAAAACACGTTGAGCAACTAAACATTCATACCTGTCAGCGTCTTCAGGAGCCATGTATTCCGTCTCATGATCAGAATCATCTCCACCATGTTCTTCACGTGTAATAAGAGCCAAAGTCTCCTCATCATAGTCACTAGCGGACTCATATCCACCATCCGCGGTAGCAATCATCACACGCGGAGATTTGCATTCTCTCGCATAATGACCTCCTCCCTTACAACGATGACAAATAATATCACTTGTGTGCCCTGTTGATGCCATGGAAGAAGAAGAACGCTGTGCAGGCCCCGCAGGTGCGCTCTTGGCAGATAATGGTGGTTGTGCCTGTTTTCTTGTATCACGGCTGGAGGTGGCACCGGATGGAGGTGCTGGTGCAGTTGAAGTAGAATTTGCACGTGGTGTCCATGATGAAGGTCGGCCTGCAGAAAAGTTAGTTCGCCCCAATGCTTGTCGATCCTGCACTTCACGTTCAGCTTTACAAGCAAGATGGAATAAACGAGTGATATTAGTATACTCCTTACAGTCTAGAATGGTCTGAATCTCTCTATTTAATCCACCCAGAAAACGTGCAAGCATAGCTTCATTCTCCTCAACAATACCACATCTAATCATGCCAGTTTGTAATTCCTGATAATATTCTTCTACAGAATTTTTCCCTTGTCTTAAACGCTGCAATTTTTGAAGCAATTCACGTTGATAATATGGTGGAACCCAACGCGTACGCATAGCAGTTTTCAAAGCAGCCCAAGTAGTTGGAATAGGATATAATCTACAATGTTCAGACCACCATACACATGCAAAACTAGTGAAAGCACAAACAGCAGCAGCAACTCGTCTCTCCTCAGGATATTGTAAACATGTAAATCGTTGTTCAGTTTCTAACTCCCAAGTAAGATATATATCAGGAACATATCTACCCTCAAATGATGGAATATTCAATTTCAGTTTAGGAATATGGACATCATCTCGTACCTGAGGTGGTGGTGCAGGCCTACCATTACGAATATATACCTGAGGTCGACCTGCTGGTGGTGGTGCTGGTGGCTACTCGTAGATCTGATTTTGATCAACCTCATCCTCATAATCGCCCGCATACTCATCATCCTCCTGGGTACCAGCAGCAGCAGTAGCAGGAGCCAAAGAAGCACCAACAGTAGTAGCAGCGGCACCAGAATTTTTTCCTGGCTCAATAGGAACACGCTGTGCTCGTCCATACTAATTCGGAAGGGGGCGTAGTTGTTGTTGTTGCTGAGGTGCGACAGGTGCAGCCGGTGGTGGAAGACGCGCAAGCAGTTCATTAAATCTGTTATCGAGCTTTGTTTCGAACGTCTTCTCAAGGCCAGTGATCTTCTCCATGGCCTCTTCAAAATTGTTCAGCACATCTTGTACCTGTTCAGTCATCATTTGCTGAAACTTATCATGAAGCTCCTTGTTCGATAAGTTCTCCCAGTCAATCTCGTCGGCTTGTGATCCTGGCATGGTTAGCAGCAATAGAAACACACAAGAATATGATCCTACAGACTACTAAGAAGTGGTGGTGGTGTATCACAAATCCGTCAAGCAAATCTCAAATTCTTACCAGTTCTTACCCAGCAGCAGGCGGTGATCGGCAACCGTTGTAGTCAAAAACTCTCAAAGCTTGGATAGAGCGATTACCAGGGAGAGTCAAACACACGACGTAGATGTATGTGGAGCTGGGAAGGCTTATAGTATGGTAGCAAAAAGGGTCAGCAATAATCAATTCAGAGATGCAAAGTTGAATAAACGCTCAACGACGGTACAGTGCTGGTCCTAGGCTAGACTGTGCTAGAGACGCGAGCCTAGAACACCAACAAAATCACGGCGCGACACGTAAACAAGGGAAAAGCACACTCTGAATTTTTTTTTCGCTCTTTTTTTTTGCGCTCTTTTTTTTGCGCTGCTTTTTTTTTTGCGAAAAATCACTATAATGGCGAGTGTCTCAAAACTCCTCCTAGGTCAAACTGACAGGATGGGCACGAAATTTTTTTTTTCGACCAAATTTTTTTTTTTCCGACTGCCCGGACCCAAAAACTGGAAACGGGTCAAAAAAAACTTCCTATAATGGCACCTGTCTCAAAACACTCAGAAACACCTAAAAATAGGATAGCCAGAAATTTTTTCGAAAAATGCGTTTTCGAAAAATTTTGGGCCCAAACGGAGCGTGGCTACCCGACTCTTTTTTTTCTGAAACCTACTCCGGCAAGGAAACACGAATCCGAAACTACATGGATCTCAAAAACAACCCTAATAAGCAAGGAACTCGGATTGGTGGTGGATATATGGTGGTGGTATATGGCAGCGGTGGTGGTAGCGGTGATAGTATATGGATATGGATCGGTGGTGGTATATGGACACGGATTGGTGGTGGTATATGGATACGGATTCGGAGCGGTGGTGGTAGATGGCAGGGGCGATGATGATGGTGCGGCGGCGGCGTGACAACTTATGACCAGAACTCGAAACTCTAAAAGACTAGACTCTAAGACCAGCAACTAGACCGACGATGCAACCGCAAATTCAACAAAGCAAAACCCTAAAAAGATTATGCAAAGGCTCAGATTGGTTCGGATATGATGAACTAACCCTAATTTTTTTTGTGGCTTTTTCGTGGACTGTAGGTATGAAGAACAGACTCGATCTAAACTACGAAAAACTGTAAAATCTCACCGAGCAACCTGGAAATCTGATACCACTTGATAGAGGCAAAGGTGTCCCGTCTTTCGATGAGATGATGGATATCGCTTTGGTGGAAGTCGACTTTGACGATCCGACTACGAACGTGCGAGGACGTCGCGCCTTAGCAATCGCTAAACCTACTCCGAGAGGTTATTGACCACGCCGGAGCACGATCAACCTGACCACGAGGGTCTGTTTCCTGCGAGCAAACGAAGAACAAGCAAGAAACTAAGATTGCAATCTGGATATTGCGAATATAAGATGAAAGCTTTATTGATCAAGGTGGGGTTCTGTGACGCCTTTGTCTGGTCGTTGAACACAAACGAAGTACGCGAAGTTGCAGCTATGGCGAACTTTTAATCTAAACAAAACCCAAAGTCTAAACGATGCCCTAAGGGCTGTATATATGGAGGAAGAGGGGGGAATTTCGTGGTCCTTGGTGGAGGGGTCCGAAATCAACCCTATCTCTTGTTTCCCCACACATACGGACTCTAAAAATAGCCTATACTTATGTATTTCGAAATTACATGGGCCTGGCCCAATAATAAGGTGAAGCAGCACCTAAAATAGCCTCGGGACGAAATTTATGAAGTGGCATCTTGTATATTTCGTCCAAGGCTTCATGCACCCATTATGGTGGCTTCAAAGTCCTGAAATCATCACTTGTAACTTCGTTCTTGTTCCCCTTGCGCATGCCATCATCTCCATGCTTGTTCTTGCTCCAATGTTCATCCTTCTCCAAGCTAGGCCCTTCATTTGTAAGCAAAACAAATGTATCCAATTTAGGCAGCATCATATTCTCATGAACATTAGAATCATTACCAAGAAACGAAAGTACCTGGTAATTTAGTTGGCGTGCACGAGCTCTAGTAATTGGTCCAGTATGTATAGCAGCAGGGGCTGTGGGTGTAACAATTGTATTGATGTCCTCATCATCTTCCCCTTCTTGAAATGAAGTCGTCCTCGATGGAAGTTCATCTTCCTCACCCAAATAAGGCTTCAAATCTGCAATGTTAAAAGTGGGACTAACCCCAAAATCTGCAGGCAGCTCAAGTTTATATGCATTATCATTTATTTTCTCTAACACCTTAAAGGGACCATCAGCACGTGGCATTAGCTTTGATTTGCACAAATCAGGAAATCTATCCTTACGCAAATGTAACCAAACAAGATCTCCAGGTGCAAACACAACATGTTTTCTACCCTTATCTCCAGCAAGTTTATATTTAGCATTCATACGCTCAATGTTTTCCTTAGTTAACTCATGCATTTTTAAAATCAATTCAGCACGTTGTTTAGCATCAAAATTAACCTTCTCCGAAGATGGAAGAGGCAACAAATCAATAGGTGCACGAGGTAGGAAACCATACACAACTTCAAAAGGGCACATCTTAGTAGTAGAATGCAATGAACGATTATAAGCAAATTCAATATGAGGCAAGCATTCCTCCCACACTTTCTTATTATTCTTCAAAATAGCCCTAAGCATAGTAGACAACGTTCTATTGACTACTTCAGTTTGTCCATCAGTTTGGGGGTGACAAGTAGTACTAAAAAGCAGTTTAGTCCCCAACTTAGCCCATAAACATCTCCAAAAGTGGCTAAGAAATTTAGTATCACGATCTGAAACAATAGTATTTGGCACACCATGCAAGCGAATAATTTCACGAAAGAACAAATCAGCAACATTAACAGCATCATCGCTTTTATGACATGGTATAAAGTGTGCCATTTTCGAGAATCTATCCACGACAACAAATATGCTATCCCTCCCCTTCTTTGTTCGAGGTAAACCTAAAACAAAGTCCATAGATATATCCTCCCAAGGAACACTAGGTACAGGCAAAGGCATATATAAACCATGAGGATTGAGTCGTGACTTAGCTTTTTGACATGTAGTGCATCGAGCAATAAAACGCTCAACATCCCGTCTCATCTTTGGCCAAAAGAAATGTGTAGCAAGTACGTCCTCCGTCTTCTTCTCGCCAAAGTGTCCCATTAATCCTCCTCCATGCGCCTCCTGCAACAACAAAAGACGAACGGAGCTAGCTGGAATGCATAGCTTGTTAGCACGAAACACAAATCCATCGTTAACGACAAACTTGTTCCACATTCTTCCTTCTTTACAATTCTGCATTACATCTTTAAAATCAGCATCATGCACATATTGATCTTTGATGGTCTCCAAACCAAATATTTTGAAGTCAAGTTGTGAAAGCATAGTATAGCGACGAGACAATGCATCAGCAATAACATTTTCTTTTCCCTTCTTGTGTTTAATGACATAAGGGAAAGTCTCAATGAATTCAACCCATTTAGCATGTCTACGATTCAGTTTAGCTTGACTTTTAATATGTTTCAAAGATTCATGATCAGAATGTATAACAAATTCTTTGGGCCATAAATAATGTTGCCATGTTTCTAAAGTCCGAACAAGAGCATATAATTCTTTATCATAAGTAGAATAATTCAGACTAGGCCCACTCAATTTTTCAGAAAAGTATGCAACAGGTTTGCCATCTTGTAATAACACACCTCCTAATCCAATTCCACTAGCATCACATTTAAGCTCAAAAGTCTTATTAAAATCAGGAAGTTGGAGTAAAGGAGCATGTGTCAACTTATCTTTCAATACCGTGAAGGCTTCTTCCTGTGCGGTACCCCAAAGAAAAGGCACATCTTTCTTTGTAAGCTCATTGAGAGGTGCAGCAATGGTGCTGAAATCTCTCACAAAACGCCTATAGAATCCAGCGAGGCCAAGAAAACTCCTCACTTGTGTGACCGTTTTGGGCTGCGGCCAACTCTCAATAGCTTCAATCTTGGCTTTATCAACTTCAATTCCCTGTGGAGTAACAACATAGCCAAGAAAAGATACTCGGTCGGTGCAAAAGGTGCACTTCCCAAGGTTACCAAACAAACGTGCATCACGTAGAGCAATAAAAACAGCACGTAAATGTTCCAAATGTTCTTCCAAAGATCTGCTATAAATCAATATGTCATCAAAGTAACCTACCACAAATCGTCCAATGAAAGCACGTAAAACTTCGTTCATTAATCTCATGAAAGTACTAGGTGCATTAGTTAACCCAAAAGGCATGACTAACCACTCATATAATCCAAACTTAGTTTTAAATGTTGTTTTCCATTCATCTCCCAATTTCATAAGAATTTGATGGTAGCCACTACGCAAATCAACTTTGGAGAATATTGTAGAGCCACTCAATTCATCAAGCATATCATCTAGCCTAGGAATAGGATGACGATAATGAATAGTAATATTATTAATGCCTCTACAATCAACACACATACGTGATGTACCATCCTTTTTCGGCACTAGAATAATAGGAACAACACAAGGACTAAGGGATTCGCGTATATAACCTTTGTCGAGAAGCTCTTGTACTTGACGCATAATCTCCTTCGTCTCCTCTGGATTGGTACGGTATGGTGCACGGTTTGGCAGTGAAGCACCGGGAATTAAGTCAATCTGATGCTCAATCCCTCGAATAGGCGGTAATCCCGATGGCACGTCTTGTGGAAAAACGTCAGCGAACTCCTGCAAAATGTTAGTGACAGCAGGAGGCAAAGAGGAAGGCACGTCCTCGAATGAAAATAATGCCTCTTTGCACACAAAAGCATAGCAAACAGATTTGCTGAAATCTAGCTCATCAATATCAGATTTGGTGGCAAATAAACATGCACTTTTCAATTTAATTTCAGAAGCAACACTAGATGGTTTATTATTAGGCTTCATTTGTTGCTCAAATTCTTTTGCCACAATCTGGTTTTCACTCTTATTCTTCTCCTGTTGTGCTTTATTAGCTCTATTAATATCATCTTTCAAAATGGAATCAGGAGTCATAGGAAGCAAAGTAATATTTTTATCCTTATGAACAAGAGTATAGTGATTGTTTCTACCATGGTGAACAGATTTTTTATCAAATTGCCATGGTCTACCAAGTAATAAGGAACATGCTTGCATAGGTACCACATCACAATCAACATAATCAGCATATGTAGAGATACTAAAATGCACACGAACAGTACGTGTTACCTTAACCTTGCCGCTGTTGTTGAACCATTGGATGTAGTAAGGATGTGGATGTGGTCTTGTGGTGAGAGAAAGCTTCTCCACCATCTCCATGCTAGCCAAGTTGTTGCAGCTCCCTCCGTCTATTATGACGCGCACAGAACGTTCCTTCACAACTCCCTTGGTATGGAACAAATTGTGCCTCTGATTTTGCTCAGCTTGTGTGACCTGCACACTCAAAACACGTTGATCAACTAAACATTCATACCTGTCAGCGTCTTCAGGAGCCATGTATTGCGTCTCATGATCAGAATCATCTCCACCATGTTCTTCACGTGTAATAAGAGCCAATGTCACCTCATCATAGTCACTAGCGGACTCATATCCACCATCCGCGGTAGCAATCATCACACGCGGAGATTTGCATTCCCTCGCATAATGACCTCCTCCCTTACAACGACGACAAATAATATCACTTGTGTGCCCTGTTGATGCCATGGAAGAAGAAGAATGTTGTGCAGGACCCGCAGGTGCGCTCTTGGAAGATAATGGTGGTTGTGCCTGTTTTCTTGTATCATGGCTGGAGGTGGCACCGGATGGAGGTGCTGGTGCAGTTGAAGTAGAAGATGCACGTGGTGTCCATGATGAAGGTCGGCCTGCAGAAAAGTTAGTTCACCCCAATGCTTGTCGATCCTGCACTTCACGTTCAGCTTTACAAGCAAGATGGAATAAACGAGTGATATTAGTATACTCCTTATAGTCTAGAATGGTCTGAATCTCTCTATTTAATCCACCCAGAAAACGTGCAAGCATAGCTTCATTCTCCTCAACAATACCACATCTAATCATGCCAGTTTGTAATTCCTGATAATATTCTTCTACAGAATTTTTCCCTTGTCTTAAACGCTGCAATTTTTGAAGCAATTCACGTTGATAATATGGTGGAACCCAACGCGTACGCATAGCAGTTTTCAAAGCAGCCCAAGTAGTTGGAATAGGATATAATCTACAATGTTCAGACCACCATACACATGCAAAACTAGTGAAAGCAAAAACGGCAGCAGCAACTCGTCTCTCCTCAGGATATTGTAAACATGTAAATCGTTGTTCAGTTTCTAACTCCCAAGTAAGATATATATCAGGAACATATCTACCCTCAAATGGTGGAATATTCAATTTCAGTTTAGGAATATGGACATCATCTCGTACCTGAGGTGGTGGTGCAGGCCTACCATTACGAATATATACCTGAGGTCGACCTGCTGGTGGTGGTACAGGTGGCTGCACGTAGTGTTGATTTTGATCAACCTCATCCTCATAATCTCCCACATAATCATCCTCCTCCGCATCAGCAGCAGGAGCCACAGAAGTATCAACAGCAGCACCAACAGTTTGGCCAAACGCAAGAGGAACACGGCTTGCTCGGCGGAGGTCTGCTTCGCGACGTGGAGGTAGTCGTTGTTGTTGTTGTTGGAGAGGTGCGTTAGGTGCAGCGGGTGGTGGTGGTGGAAGACGCGCGAGCAATTCACTAAACTTGTTATCGAGCTTTGTTTCGAACGTCTTCTCAAGGCCAGTGATCTTCTCCATGGCCTCTTCAAAATTGTTCAGCACATCTTGCACCTGTTCAGTCATCATTTGCTGAAACTTATCATGAAGCTCCTTGTTCGATAAATTCTCCCAGTCAATCTCGTCGGCTTGTGATCCTGGCATGGTTAGCAGCAATAGAAACACACAAGAATATGATCCTACAGACTACGAACAAGTGGTGGTGGTGGGTGTCACAAATCCGTCAAGCAAATCTCAAATTCTTACCAGTTCTTACCCAGCAGCAGGCGGTGATCGGCAACCGTTGTAGTCAAAAACTCTCAAAGCTTGGATAGAGCGATTACCAGGGAGAGTCAAACGCACGACGTAGATGTATGTGGAGCTGGGAAGGCTTATAATATGGTAGCAAAAAGGGTCAACAATAATCAATTCAGAGATGCAAAGTTGAATAAACGCTCAACGACGGTACTGTGCTGGTCCTAGGCTAGACTGTGCTAGAGACGCGAGCCTAGAACACTAACAAAATCACGGCGCGGCACGTAAACAAGGGAAAAGCACACTCTGAATTTTTTTTCGCTCTTTTTTTTGCGCTCTTTTTTTTTGCGCTGCTTTTTTTTTTGCGAAAAATCACTATAATGGCGAGTGTCTCAAAACTCTTCCTAGCTCAAACTGACAGGATGGGCACGAAATTTTTTTGACCAATTTTTTTTTCGACTGCCCGGACCCAAAAACTGGAAACGGGTCAAAAAAACTTCCTATAATGGCACCTTTTTTTCCGAAACCTACTCCGGCAAGGAAACACGAATCGGAATCTAGATGGATCCCGAAACAAACCTAATAAGCAAAGAACTCGGATTGGTGGTGGATATATGGTGGTGGTATATGGCAGCGGTGGTAGTATATGGATATGGATCGGTGGTGGTATATGGACACGGATTGGTGGTCGTATATGGATACGGATTCGGTGCGGTGGTGGTAGATGGCAGGGGCGATGATGATGGTGCGGCGGCGGCGTGACAACTTATGACCAGAACTCGAAACTCTAAAAGACTAGACTCTAAGACCAGCAACTAGACACGACGATGCAACCGCAAATTCAACAAAGCAAAACCCTAAAAAGATTATGCAAAGGCTCAGATTGGTTCATATATGATGAACTAACCCTAATTTTTTTTGTGGCTTTTTCGTGGACT
This sequence comes from Triticum aestivum, assembly GCF_018294505.1. Classification (NCBI taxonomy): domain Eukaryota; kingdom Viridiplantae; phylum Streptophyta; class Magnoliopsida; order Poales; family Poaceae; genus Triticum; species Triticum aestivum. Next base: position 252,531,613 of record NC_057806.1, on the reverse strand, counting down.
GTAGGTATGAAGAACAGACTCGACCTAAACTAGGAAAAACTATAAAATCTCACCGAGCAACCTGGAAATCTGATACCACTTGATAGAGGCAAAGGTGTCCTGTCTTTCGATGAGATGGTGGATTTCGCTTTGGTGGAAGTTGACTTTGACGATCCGACTACGAACGTGCGAGGACGTCGCGCCTTAGCAATCGCTAAACCAACTCCGAGAGGTTATTGACCACGCCGGAGCACGATCAACCTGACCACGAGGGTCTGTTTCCTGCGAGCAAACGAAGAACAAGCAAGAAACTAAGATTGCAATCTGGATATTGCGAATATAAGATGAAAGCTTTATCTATCAAGGTGGGGTTCTATGACGCCTTTGTCTGGTCGTTGAACACAAACGAAGTACGCGAAGTTGCAGCTATGGCGAACTTTTAATCTAAACAAAACCCAAAGTCTAAACGATGCCCTAAGGGCTGTATATATGGAGGAAGAGGGGGGAATTTCGTGGCCCTTGGTGGAGGAGTCCGAAATCAACCCTATCTCTTGTTTCCCCACACATACGGACTCTAAAAATAGCCTATACTTATGTATTTCGAAATTACATGGGCCTGGCCCAATAATAATGTGACGCAACACCTAAAATAGCCTCGGGACGAAATTTATGAAGTGGCATCTTGTATATTTCGTCCAAGGCTTCATGCACCCATTATGGTGGCTTCAAAGTCCTGAAATCATCACTTGTAACTCCGTTCTTGTTCCCCTTGCGCATGCCATCATCTCCATGCTTGTTCTTGCTCCAATGTTCATCCTTCTCCAAGCTAGGCCCTTCATTTGTAAGCAAAACAAATGTATCCAATTTAGGCAGCATCATATTCTCATGAACATTAGAATCATTACCAAGAAACGAAAGTACCTGGTAATTTAGTTGGCGTGCACGAGCTCTAGTAATTGGTCCAGTATGTATAGCAGCAGGGGCTGTGGGTGTAACAATTGTATTGATGTCCTCATCATGATGTCCATAGGATGCTCCGCATCAAGATCCTTGTTGCTATTGCTATGTTTATCATGTGCCTCATGCTATTGATGCTATTTTGCTCATATCCTCTTTTCATGCTTTTGCTATGTCATGTGAATTATTCATGCACACTATTTGCACCCATGACATGCTTGCCGTGATTCTTTCTAGTATGTTGCATCTTCGCACTACTAGCTTGCTTGACTTGATCACCATGATTGCTTACTTTGTCGCATCACCCATGTTCAACTCTTACTCACTTTCTTGGGTTGATGACATATATGCTCGTGCCTCTCACATGATACATCTAGTTCATTGTCGCTTGCCTCCAATTGTTGCATCTATGCTTATTGATCTTGGAGAATTGGACACCTTCCTTGTGATGCATGCTTGTTTGATTGAGCCTATTGATTTTGGTTGTTCTTGCATCATATGCCTCCATACGATAAAATGCTCCCTTGTCCTTTCTTATGATGAGCATGATGCATACACTTGTTGGGCATTTTACCACACGAATGATAGGTTTTGCATCTCCGCTAACCTTATTTGTTTTTCCGAGTGTTTGTCATGTTCTTTCATTTTGAAGGATTCACAAGGCGATACCGTCATGACACAATTTGGTCATGTGAAGGCATACACGATGTGCAACATCAACATTTGCAAGAATTTCCTGAAGGTGAACTCCTTCCCTTTGAGCCATCCTCAATTACGCATACTGGATGGGTCACTCTTTCATTGCTGTCTCCTTGTTATCTACATGATACATCTCGCGAACGAAGGAGCGACATGGGAGATTGGCTCTATGGACCTTCAAATTGAGGAGCGCTCGGACATATTGGAAGCACCTTCGAACCTCCACTCATGCCACGACATCGAGCATTGGTACACCAACACCTCCATATTTGTTGATTGTGCTCACACATGTCATGCTCGTTGGACATCTCACACTCATGACAAATTTGCATCTTATGCATTGATTGACTCATATTATGATTGCCTTGTTGCATCTTGTATTCCCATGTCATCTATGATATATGAGCTTGTGCATTTCCTTAGCAAATTTGTTGTGATCTTTCTTGACGGCATATATATACATCATGATCATATTGCCCATCATCAAATGCATGATCAAATACTCATATTGAGCATCCATTGCCATATTCATGCTATTGATAAACCATCTCTCTATGACATCATTTTGCACCGTGGTTGCATTGATCATATTCACAACACATTTGTGTGCATAATGAATGTTTTTCCTCCCATGAAGGCTTTGCATACCATTCCATATCTTTTGGATAAGCTTCATGCACCATGTCATGATCAATCTTGTCACACAGACTCATTCTTACATGATGGACACTTTGTGTGCGCTAACCATTGTATTTTCGAGTGTCGTTTGTGTTTGCTTTTCCTGCATGTATACCACTCTGGCGACAACTTGGAGTACCTAGATTGCGCAATGTCTTCAACTCCGTCCAACTACAAGTCCGTCCACAAAAACTGTTTCCATCGTGATGAGGATCACGATCCGAGGTCGGATCTTTCCCAAGGGAGGGGAGATGATGCGGAGCATCCTACGATCATCCCCATGTACACTGAAGCATACGCCTTTGGGCCTAAGGTGAACTCGCTCCTTTCCGAATCTTCCCTTTCCGCATGTAAGACATGGATGCTACTTCAAGCGCGGGCCTTGTGCATACTCAGGTACACCCGAGGAGACCATGGAGAAACCAAGGACCAACGCCAAGCATGCGCAGAAGCGACGACGGAAGAAGATAGAGACAGCTCCAGGACCCGGACATCCGGCCCCAGGCCCGGACATCCGGCCGTTGGAGACGACCCCTACAGCAACAGCCTCCCAGCCGCCAAGTGCTACAGGCCCCAGACATCCGGCGCCTCGCCAAGTCTCAGACATCTGGCCTCGCCCCCGGAAATCCGGCACCCTCCAAACAAAGAGCAACAAAGTTAGCTCCTCCAGCCCGGACATCCGGCCTGCCAGCCCGGACATCCGGCCTGCCAGCCCGGACATCCGGCTCTCCGTGAAGCCCCGGACATCCGACCCGTTGCCCGGACGTCCAGCCTTCCCTGCCTGCGTGCAGTGCATATGGGCCGAGGACAATGTACCCCTTCACCCCTTAGACTATATATACTCCCCTTCCACCTACATTTTAGGGTTAGCAGTGTGATAGCTCATTTGAGAGATAGAGCTTCGCTCATCCATATGGATCTACTCCTTCAGAGAGACCGCGGCCCCTCTTTGGAGAAGATCCACCTTGGATTCAGGACTCCCCTCTTGGGCGGCCCCATCAAGACCTCCTCGCGGAGAAGAAACGGTTACCCTATGTATCGTCCTTTGTTGGATTCAGATCTTGTATCTCTTTGTGTTTCGAGGATCTAGCACATGTGTGATCATACTTGTTGGTTTGAGTGTTCTCTTGTGTTCCCCTTGTGATCTTCCCCTCATGTTTCCCCTCGTGTTCTTCACGTTCTTTGCGGGATCCGCTCCTTTCGTGAAAGATCGTCCATCTAGGGTTCCACCCTACATCAAGACCGGCATGCCATACCTGATCCTCAATGTTGGCGCCGCTCTCCGGGCGAGCCGCGACCTCCTCGACGACCCCATGCCAATTGTTGCATGCCGCCTGGATGAGCCCCAATGGTTCGCCATTGCCTTCGCCCCGCGTTGCATGTACACACCTTTGAAGTTGGGATCGACGAGTTTGCGCTCGTCGAACTCAGCCTTGATGCGCTCCCAGTATGTCTCGATGCTCTGAGTCGTGCTGGTGGTCGGGTTGAGGCAGACGATTTTCCACACTTCAGCGAGGCATTCCTGCTCCTTGGACGCCCACTTGATGCGCGGCTCGCCGGTCCTGGCCGCCCCTTCTTCTTTTTGCGCCTCCTGGCCGAAACAGTCGCCGGCTCCTCCTCCTCCGGCCCCTCCTCGCCGTAGTCGAGCTTGTTGTCGGTGTCAAAACCGGTGGATCTCGGGTAGGGGGTCCCAAACTGTGCATCTAAGGTCGATGGTAACATGAGACAGGGGACACGACGTTTACCCAGGTTCGGGCCCTCTCTATGGAGGTAATACCCTACTTCCTGCTCAATTGATCTTGATGAATATGAGTATTACAAGAGTTGATCTACCACGAGATCATAATGGCTAAACCCTAGAAGTCTAGCCGGTATGACTACGGTATTGAGTATATCCTTTCCGGACTACACCGTCCGGTTTATATAGACACCGGGGGGATCTAGGGTTACATAGAGTCGGTTACATAAGATGGAATCTCCATAGTTGTTCGCCAAGCTTGCCTTCCATGCCAAGGAGAGTCTTATCCGGACACGGGTACAGTCTTCGGTCTTCATATCTTCATAGCCCATCAGTCCGGCCCATAGATAACAGGCCGGACGCCCGAGGACCCCTTAGTCCAGGACTCCCTCAGTAGCCCCCGAACAAGTCTTCAATAGCGAGGTGCTCGGCACACAGATTGTCTTCGGTATTGCAAGGCGGGTTCCCCCTTTAATGATTTCCAAGTAGGGTATTCGGCCGTAGATTTGATGTCTCCCCTCGGCTTATGCGCGCTTAATGTCCTCGTTTTCAACGTGTCGAGCGAATGCGGACAGTCGTGGTATTTTTGCAAATAACACCCCAATCCTGTAAGGAAGAGCATCTATTTAAAGAGACTGGATCTCAGATCCTTTCGGCACCAAGCAGAGAAAATCCTCAAAGACCGCCTGGCAAGACCATTCCAACATGGCCAACAATCCCTGCTCCTCTTCCCATTCCAACCTATAGAGAGGCGAGTGGGAGAGGTGCTCTGTGTCCCATAGCCGATTGGCGAAGCTGCAAATGCAGGGATTTCTCCCTCCAGCAGATCTGGTCCCTGTTCGGGCAGGGCTGGCCTCCTTCAACGGCAAAACCCAGGCAGAGGATTTTCCCAATCCGTCTGCGGGAGAACGGGTGTGCTTCGTCCCCTATCTGCTGAGGGGAGTGGGGTTTCCAATTCACCCATTCCTCCGAGGGCTACTGGAGTACTATCTGTCTGCGGGAGAATGGGTGTGCATCGTCCCCTATCTGCACAATTTTACCCCCGGCTCCATCCTCCACATTGCGGGTTATGTCGCCCTATGCGAACTATTACTGGGTTGCGAGGCCCATTTTGATTTATGGAGAAGACTGTTCTGCCTCGTCCCTCGCAATCAAGGTGGATCAATTCTTGAAGTGGGAGGAGTCGAAGTGTGGAGCATTGCCGGGACCGGATACCTGTCCGTCACGCCGAAGAAAGCTCCCGAAGAGTGGCCTTCCGAATGGTTCTACATCGATGACATCGCTCTACCCGACCCCGTCCGCATATGATGAGAACATCAATACCATTGTTACACCCAGAACCCCTACTGCTATACATACTGGACCAATTACTAGAGCTCGCGCACGCCAATTGAATTATCAGGTACTTCTGTTTCTTGGTAACGACTCTAATATTCATGACAATATGATGCTGCCTAAATTGCATACATTTGTTTTGCTTACAAATGAAGGGCCTAGCTTGGACAAGAAAGATGAACCTTGGAGCAAGTTCAAGCATGGAGATGATGGCATGCGCAAGGGGATCAAGAACGGAGTTGCAAGTGATGATTTCAGGACTTTGAAGCCACCATAAGGAGTGCATGAAGCCTTGGACGAAATATACAAGATGCCACTTCATAAATTTCGTCCAGACGCTATTTTAGGTGTTGCGTCACCTTATTATTGGGCCAGGCCCATGTATTTTCTAAATACTTAAGTATAGGCTGTTTTTAGAGTCCGTATGTGTGCGGAAACAAGAGTTAGGGTTGGTTTCGGACCCCTCCGCCAAGGGCCACGAAATCCCCCCCCCCCCTCTTCCTCCATATATACAGCCCTTAGGGTGTCGTTTAGACTTTGGGTTTGTTTAGATTAAAAGTTCGCCATAGCTACAAATTCACGTACTTCATTTGTGTCCAGCGACCAGACCAAGACGTCACAGAACCCCACCTTGATCAATAAAGCTGTCATCTTATATTCGCAATATCCAGATTCCAATCTCAGTTTCTTGCTTGTTCTTCGTTTGCTCACAGGAAACAGGCCCTCGTGGTCAGGTTGATCGTGCTCCGGCGTGGTCAATAACCCCTTGGAGTTGGTTTAGCGATTGCTAAGGCGCGACGTCCTCGCACGTTCGTAATCGGATCGTCAAAGTTGACTTCCTCTAAAACGACAGCCACTATCTCATCGAAAGACGGGACACCTTTGCCTCTATCAAGTCGTATCAGATTTCCAGGTTGCTCGGTGAGATTTTACAGTTTTTCGTAGTTTAGGTCGAGTCTGTTCTTCATACCTATAGTCCACGAAACCCCAAAAAAATTAGGGTTAGGTCATTATATCCGAACCAATCTGAGCTTTTGCGTAGTCTTTTTAGAGTTTTGCTTTGTTGAATTTGCGGTTGCATCGTTGTGTCGAGTTGCGTCTAGTCCCTTAGAGTTTCGAGTTCTGTTCACAGGTTGTCACGCCGCCGCCGCACCATCGTCATCATCATTACCTTATACCACCACCCCACCAAATACATTGCCGCTGCCATATACAACCACTAATCCGGGTCCACATATACCATCGCCATATACCACCACCAATCCGAGTCCAGATATACCATCGCCATATACAACCACCAGTCCGAGTTCCACCAGATTCATCTCCGCCACCAGTCCTAGTCCGAGTCCAATATTTGTTGCTTTGTTTTCGAGTTCCAGATCACGCGATACTTCGAGTCGTGACCAAGTCAGACTCCCCAACTTTTGTGCTATCCGCAGTAGAAAAATAGTTCCAAACTCAAAAAAATTTGTTGCGGAGCAAAAAAAAGTGCAAAAAAGTGAAAAAAGGGAAAAAAAATCAAAGAGTGCTCCTCCCTTGTTTATGTGTCGCGCCGTGATTTTATTCGTATTCTAGGCTCGCGTTTCTAGTACGGTCTCGCCTAGAACCATCACAGTACCATCGTTGAGCGTTTATTCAACTTTGCATCTCTGAATTGATTATTGCTAACATTTTTGCTACCATATCATAAGCCTTCCCAGCTCCACATACATCTACATGTGCGTTTGACACCACCTGGCAATAGCTCTATCCAATCTTTGAGAGTTTTGACTACGACGGTTGTCGATCACCACTTACTGCTGAGTAAGAACTGGTAAGAATTTGAGATTCGCTTGCCGGATTTGTGATACACCACCACCACTTCCTAGTAGTCTATAGGATCATATTCTTGTGTCTTTCTATTGCTGCTAACCATGGCAGGATCACAAGCCGATGAGACAGATTGGGAGAACATGACGAACAAAGAGCTACATGATAAATTTCAGCAAATGATGAGTGGACAGGTACAAGATGTGCTAAACAGATTCGAAGAGGCCATGGAGAAGATAGATGGCATGGAGAAGACATTCGAAACAAAGCTCGATAACAAGTTTAATGAATTGCTCGCGCATCTTCCACCACCACCACCGGCTGCACCTAACACACCTCTACAACAACAACAACAACAACAACAACAACAACAACAACAACAACAACAACAACAACAACAACAACAACAACAACAACAACAACAACAACAACAGCAACATCGCCTTGCAAATCAAGTGGGACGGTGATGAGGACATGACTACCTTGGATACGACCAAAAATATTGCATACATGCATATTTGCCAGGTGATTTCTAATGCAAACTATTCAATAATCTATTTATGTTATCCAGAACAAAAATACATCACACACTTTTGTGTTTTGTCTAATTGCAGGTGCATGGGACATTTGTAAAATCCACATATGAAGATAAGGGAAAAGAAGAAGTTTATATTCTGTTCAAAAAGTCCTCTCACGTCACTTTTGGGCCAAGAGAAGATAGAGTCCAAGTCTCTCACGTTCTGGATTCAGATTCGGACTCCACAGACATACCTGACTTAAATCGCCAATAAGTTTTTCATACGGACTCCGAATTGGATGATTCTTTTTTTGTTGGAAACCAGATTCCGTGATCTTTCCAACCCAAGTGGATTCACCTTCAAATTCGTTCGGAGAGTTGAGTTATGGACGAAACAATCTGACGTTGTAGCAGAATTCGTGTCAAACTACAAGCCCAAAGGTATTGCATCACCTCCACTTGGGCCCATGAGCCTTGTATGACCTAGGGTTAGTTTTAGGCTGCCTTGGGACGTCCTCCCACCTCCTAGGCCTCCACCCCTTGCTCCTATATAAGTAGATCCATCTAGTAGCTTTTTCCTGGGGGTTTTTTTTAGTTAAAAGTTAGCCATTGCAACTTCGTGTACTTCGTTTGTGTCCAACGACCAGACCAAGACCGCTTACGGATCCCCACCATTATCAATACTTCATATATATTCGCAATATTCAGATTGCTTTATCATATTCTTTCTTGTTCTTCGATTGCTTGCAGGAATAGACCTTCGTGGTCAGGTTGACCGTGCTTCTGGCATCGTCAGTAACCTCAGGAGATTGGTTTAGCAATTGCTAAGGCGCAATGTCTTGCATGTTTGTAGTCGGATCGTCAAAGTCGTCTCCACCAAATCGATAGTTATCATTTCGTCGAAAGATTGGGACACCCTCGCCTCTATCAAGTGGTATCAGTTTTCAGGTTGCTCGGTGAGAATTTCCAGTTTCCCCTAGATTAGATTTATTTTCTTACCTATTGTCCAAGAAAAAGCTTCAAAAAAGTTAGATCTATTCTTCCTTTTGTCCAAGCCAGTTAGAGCCTTTGCAATTTTCTTTTCATTGTTTGCATTATTGAATTATCGGTTGCATCGTCGTGTCGAGTTGTTGGTCTTAGTGTCTAGTTCGTTTAGAGTTTCGAGTTCTGTTCACATTAGTCACGCTGCCACTGCATCGTTATCCCTTCCGCTGTCCACCACCCATCAATCAATTTCCACCACATGCTACCCATCATTCATTGTCATAATCATAGTTGAGATTGTTCACATCTTCGCTTGATCCAATCTGCATCTTATCTAGTTTCTTTTGGAAAGAGGGAGAGAGAAAAAAAGTGATAGAGGCAAAGGTGTCCCGTCTTTCGATGAGATGATGGATATCGCTTTGGTGGAAGTCGACTTTGACGATCCGACTACGAACGTGCGAGGACGTCGTGCCTTAGCAATCGCTAAACCAACTCCGAGAGGTTATTGACCACGCCGGAGCACGATCAACCTGACCACGAGGGTCTATTTCCTGCGAGCAAACAAAGAACAAGCAAGAAACTAAGATTGCAATCTGGATATTGCGAATATAAGATGAAAGCTTTATTGATCAAGGTGGGGTTCTGTGACGCCTTTGTCTGGTCGTTGAACACAAACGAAGTACGCGAAGTTGCAGCTATGGCGAACTTTTAATCTAAACAAAACCCAAAGTCTAAACGGTGCCCTAAGGGCTGTATATATGGAGGAAGAGAGGGGGAATTTCGTGGACCTTGGTGGAGGGGTCCGAACTCAACCCTATCTCTTGTTTCCCCACACATACGGACTCTAAAAATAGCCTATAGTTATGTATTTCGAAATTACATGGGCCTGGCCCAATAAAAAGGTGACGCAGCACCTATAATAGCCTCGGGACGAAATTTATGAAGTGGCATCTTGTATATTTCGTCCATGGCTTCATGCACCCATTATGGTGGCTTCAAAGTCCTGAAATCATCACTTGTAACTCCGTTCTTGTTCCCCTTGCGCATGGCATCATCTCCATGCTTGTTCTTGCTCCAATGTTCATCCTTCTCCAAGCTAGGCCCTTCATTTGTAAGCAAAACAAATGTATCCAATTTAGGCAGCATCATATTCTCATGAACATTAGAATCATCACCAAGAAACGAAAGTACCTGATAATTTAATTGGCGTGCGCGAGCTCTAGTAATTGGTCCCGTATACGTAGCAGTAGGGGCTGTGGGTGTAACAATGGTATTGATGTCCTCATCATCCTCCCCTTCTTGAAATGAAGTCGTCCTCGACGGAAACTCATCTTCCTCACCCAAATAAGGCTTCAAATCTGCAATGTTAAAAGTGGGACTAACCCCAAAATCTGCAGGCAGCTCAAGTTTATATGCATTATCATTTATTTTCTCTAACACCTTAAAGGGACCATCAGCACGTGGCATTAGCTTTGATTTGCGCAAATCAGGAAATCTATCCTTACGCAAATGTAACCAAACAAGATCTCCAGGTGCAAACACAACATGTTTTCTACCCTTATCTCCAGCAAGTTTATATTTAGCATTCATACGCTCAATGTTTTCCTTAGTTAACTCATGCATTTTTAAAATCAATTCAGCATGTTGTTTAGCATCAAAATTAACCTTTTCCGAAGATGGAAGAGGCAACAAATCAATAGGTGCACGAGGTAGGAAACCATACACAACTTCAAACGGGCACATCTTAGTAGTAGAATGCAATGAACGATTATAAGCAAATTCAATATGACGCAAGCATTCCTCCCACATTTTCTTATTATTCTTCAAAACAGCCCTAAGCATAGTAGACAACGTTCTATTGACTACTTCAGTTTGTCCATCAGTTTGGGGGTGACAAGTAGTACTAAAAAGCAGTTTAGTCCCCAACTTAGCCCATAAACATCTCCAAAAGTGGCTAAGAAATTTAGTATCACGATCTGAAACAATAGTATTTGGCACACCATGCAAGCGAATAATTTCACGAAAGAACAAATCAGCAACATTAACAGCATCATCGCTTTTATGACATGGTATAAAGTGTGCCATTTTCGAGAATCTATCCACGACAACAAATATGCTATCCCCCCCTTCTTTGTTCGAGGTAAACCTAAAACAAAGTCCATAGATATATCCTCCCAAGGAACACTAGGTACAGGCAAAGGCATATATAAACCATGAGGATTGAGTCGTGACTTAGCTTTTTGACATGTAGTGCATTGAGCAATAAAACGCTCAACATCCCGTCTCATATTTGGCCAAAAGAAATGTGTAGCAAGTACGTCCTCCGTCTTCTTCATGCCAAAGTGTCCCATTAATCCTCCTCCATGCGCCTCCTGCAACAACAAAAGACGAACGGAGCTAGCTGGAATGCATAGCTTGTTAGCACGAAACACAAATCCATCGTTAACGACGAACTTGTTCCACATTCTTCCTTCTTTACAATTCTGCATTACATCTTTAAAATCAGCATCATGCACATATTGATCTTTGATGGTCTCCAAACCAAATATTTTGAAGTCAAGTTGTGAAAGCATAGTATAACGATGAGACAATGCATCAGCAATAACATTTTATTTACCCTTCTTGTGTTTAATGACATAAGGGAAAGTCTCAATGAATTCAACCCATTTAGCTTGTCTACGGTTCAGTTTTGCTTGAATTTTAATGTGTTTCAAAGATTCATGATCATAATGTATAACAAATTCCTTGGGCCATAAATAATGTTGCCATGTTTCCAAGGTCCGAACAAGAGCATATAATTCTTTATCATAAGTAGAATAGTTAAGACTAGGCCCACTCAATTTTTCAGAAAAGTATGCAACAGGTTTGCCATCTTGTAATAACACACCTCCTAATCCAATTCCACTAGCATCACATTCAAGCTCAAAAGTCTTATTAAAATCAAGAAGTTGGAGTAAAGGAGCAGGTGTCAACTTATCTTTCAATACCGTGAAGGCTTCTTCCTGTGCGGTACCCCAAACAAAAGGCACATCCTTCTTTGTAAGCTCGTTGAGAGGTGCAACAATGGTGCTGAAATATCTCGCAAAACGCCTACAGAAACCAGCGAGGCCAAGGAAACTCCTCACTTGTGTGACCGTTTTGGGTTGCGGTCAACTCTCAATAGCTTCAATCTTGGATTTATCAACTTCAATTCCCTATGGAGTAACAACATAGCCAAGAAAAGATACTCGGTCGGTGCAAAAGGTGCACTTTCCAAGGTTACCAAACAAACGTGCATCACGTAGAGCAATAAAAACAACACGTAAATGTTCCAAATGTTCCTCCAAAGATTTGCTATAAATCAATATTTCATCAAAGTAAACTACCACAAATCGTCCGATGAAAGCACGTAAAACTTCGTACATTAACCTCATGAAAGTACTAGGTGCATTAGTTAACCCAAAAGGCATGACTAACGACTCATATAATCCAAACTTAGTTTTAAATGCTGTTTTCCATTCATCTCCCAATTTCATACGAATTTGATGGTATCCACTATGCAAATCAACTTTGGAGAATATTGTAGAGCCACTCAATTCATCAAGCATATCATCTAGCCTAGGAATAGGATGACGATAATGAATAGTAATATTATTAATGCCTCTACAATCAACGCACATACGTGACGTACCATCCTTTTTCGGCACTAAAATGATAGGAACAGCACAAGGACTAAGGGATTCGCGTAGATAACCTTTGTCGAGCAGTTCTTGTACTTAAAGCATAATCTCCTTCGTCTCCTTTGGATTGGTATGGTATGGTGCACGTTTGGGTAATGATGCACTGGGAATTAAGTCAATTTGATGCTCAATCCCTCAAATAGGTGGTAATCCCAGTGGCACGTCTTGTGGAAAGACGTCAGCGAACTCCTGCAAAATGTTAGTGACAGCAGGAGGCAAAGAGGAAGGCACGTCCTCGAATGAAAATAATGCCTCTTTGCACACAAAAGCATAGCAAACAGATTTGCTAAAATTTAAATCATCAATATCAGATTTAGTGGCAATTAAACATGCAATTTTCAATTTAATTTCATAAGCAACACTAGATGGTTTATTATTAGGTTGCATTTGTTGCTCAAATTCTTTTGCCACAATCTGATTTTCACTTTTATTTTTCTCCTGTTTTGCTTTATTAGCTCTATTAATATCATCTTTCAAAATGGAATCAGGAGTCATAGGAAGCAAAGTAATATTTTTATCCTTATGAACAAGAGCATACTGATTGTTTCTACCATGGTGTACAAATTTTTTATCAAATTGCCATGGTCTACCAAGTAATAAGGAACATGCTTGCATAGGTACCACATCACAATCAACATAATCAGCTTATGTAGACATACTAAAATGCACACGAACATTACACGTTACCTTAACCTTGCCACTGTTGTTGAACCATTGGATGTAGTAAGGATATGGATGTGGTCTTGTGGTGAGAGATAGCTTCTCCACCATCTCCATGCTAGCCAAGTTATTGCAGCTCCCTCCATCTATGATGACGCGAACAAAACGTTCCTTCACAACTCCCTGTCAGCATCTTCAGGAGCCATGTATTGCGTCTGATTTTGCTCAGCTTGTGTGACCTGCAAACTCAAAACGCGTTGAGCAACTAAACATTCATACCTGTCAGCATCTTCAGGAGCCATGTATTGCGTCTCATGATCAGAATCATCTCCACCGTGTTCTTCACGTGTAATAAGAGCCAAGGTCTCCTCATCATAGTCACTAGCGGACTCATACCCACCATCCTCAGTAGCAATCATCACACGCTGAGATTGGCATTCTCTCGCAAAATGTCTTGTTCCCTTACAACGACGACAAATAATATCACTTGTGTGCCATGTTGATGCCATGGAAGAAGAAGAGCTCTATGCAGGCCCGGCAGGTGTGCTCTTGGCAGATAGTGGTGGTTGTGCCTGCTTTCTTGAATCACGGCTGGAGGTGGCACCTGATGGAGGTGCTGGTGGAGTGGAAGTAGAGGATGCACGTGGTGACCATGATGAAGATCGACCTACAGAAAAGTTAGTTCGCGCCAATGCATGTCGATCCTGCACTTCACGTTCAGCTTTACAAGCAAGATGGAATAAACGATTGATATTAGTATACTCCTTATACTCTAGAAAGGTCTGAATCTCTCTATTTAATCCACCCATAAAACGTGCAAGCATAGCTTCATTCTCCTCAACAATACCACATCTAATCATGCCAGTTTGTAATTCCTGATAATATTCTTCTACATAATTTTTTCGTTGTCTTAAGCGCTGCAATTTTTGAAGTAATTCACGTTGATAATATGGTGGAACCCAACGAGTACGCATTGCAGTTTTCAAAGCAGCCCAAGTAGCTGGAATGGGATATAATCTACAATGTTCAGACCACCAAACACATGCAAAGCTAGTGAAAGCACAAACAGCAGCAGGAACACGTCTCTCCTCAGGATATTGTAAACATGTAAATCGTTGTTCAGTTTCTAACTCCCAAGTAAGATATATATCAGGAACATATCTACCCTCAAATGGTGGAATATTCAATTTTAGTTTAGGAAGATGGTCATGTACCTCAGGTGGTGGTGCAGCCCTACCGTTGCGATGATATGCATGAGGACGACCTGGTGGTGGTGGTGCTGGTGGTTGCACGTAGTTCTGATTTTGATCAACCTCATCCTCGTAATGGTCCTCCACCTCTGCAGTAGCAGCAGGAGCGACAGAAGCACCAACAGTAGGTACAACAGCACCAGAAGTTTGACCAGGCTCAATGGGAACGCGTTGTGCTCGTCCCACTTGATTTGGAAGACGATATTGTTGTTGTTGTAGAGGTGCGACAGGTGCAGCGGGCGATGGAAGAAGCGCGAGCAATTCATTAAACTTGTTATCGAGCTTTGTTTCGAACGCCTTCTCAATGCTATCTATCTTCTCCATGTCCTCTTCAAATCTGTTTAACACATCTTCCACCTGTCCACTCATCATTTGCTGAAACTTATCATGTAACTCTTTGTTCGTCATGTTCTCCCAGTCAATCGCGTCGGGTTGTGATCCTGCCATGGTTAGCAGCAATAGAAACACACAAGAATATGATCCTACAGACTACTAGAAAATGGCGGTGGTGGAGTGTCACAAATCCGTCAAGCAAATCTCAAGTTCTTACCAGTTCTTACCCAGCAGCAGGCGGTGATCGGCAACCGTCGTAGTCAAAACTCTCAAAGCTTGGATACAGCGATTACCAGGGAGAGTCAAATGCACGACGTAGATGTATGTGGAGCTAGGAAGGCTTATAATATGGTAGCAAAAGGGGTCAACAATAATCAATTCAGAGATGAAAGTTGAATAAACACTCAACGACGGTACTGTGCTGGTCCTAGGCTAGACCGTGCTAGAGACGCGAGCCTAGAACACTAACAAAAATTACGGCGCTGCACGTAAACAAGGGAAAACCACACTCTGGAACTTTTTTTTGGCACTCCTGTTTTCTTTTGCGCTCCTTTTTTTGCGAAAAATCACTATAATGGCGAGTGTCTCAAAACTCTTCCCTCATCAAACTGACAGGATGGGCACAATTTTTTTTTTGACTTTTTTTCCGAAATTAGGGCAGCGACGACGAAAAAGTGCGCCAAAAAATCACTATGATGGCACGTGGCTCAAAAGACTTAGAAAAACCTAAAAATAGGAGAGGGAAAAATATTTTTGCCTGTGAAAATTTTGGCCTAAAAACTGCCCGGGGGTCTCCAGACTCCTTTTTTTTCGAAACCTACTCAGGCAAGGAAACACGAATCGGAAACTAGACGGACCTCGAATACAAATCTAATATGAAAGGAACTCGGATTGGTGGTGGATATATGATGGTAGGATATGGCAGCGGTGGTGGTATATGGATACGGATTGGTGGTGGTATATGGATACGGATTGGTGATGGTATATGGAGACGGATTGGTGATGGTATATGGAGACGGATTGGTGGCGGATAAGCGGTGGTGGTAGATGGCAGGGGCGATGATGATGGTGCGACGGCGGCGTGACAACTTATGACTAGAACTCGAAACTCTAAGAGACTAGACTCTAAGACCAGCAACTAGACACGATGATGCAACCGCAAATTCAACAAAGCAAAATACTGAAAAGACTATGCAAAGGCTCAGATTGGTTCGGATATGATGAACTAACCCTATTTTTTGGCTTTTTTTCGTGGACTGTAGGTATGAAGAACAGACTCGATCTAAACTATGAAAAACTGTAAAATCTCACCGAGCAACCTGGAAATCTGATACCACTTGATAGAGGCAAAGGTGTCCCGATGTTTCGATGAGATGGTGGCTATCGTTTCTGTGGGAGTCGACCTTGACGATCTGACTATGATCGTGCGAGACGTCGCGCCTTAGCAATCGCTAAACCAACTTCTAAGGGGTTATTGACCACGCCGGAGCACGATCAACCTGACCACGAGGGTCATTTTCCTGCGAGCAAACGAATAACAAGCAAGAAACTGAGATTGCAATCTGGATATTGCGAATATAAGATGAAAGCTTTATTGATCAAGGTGGGGTTCTGTAACGTCTTGGTCTGGTTGTTGGACACAAACGACGTACGCGAAGTTGCAGCTATAGCGAACTTTTAATCTAAACAAAACCCAAAGTCTAAACGACGCCCTAAGGGCTGTATATATGGAGGAAAAGGGGGGAATTTCGTGGCCCTTGGAGGAGGGGTCCGAAACCAACCCTAACTCTTGTTTCCCCACACATAAGGACTCTAAAAACAACCTATACTTAAGTATTTTGAAAATACATAGGCCGGGCCCAATAATAAGGTAAGCAGCACCTAAAATAGCCTCTAGACGAAACTTATGAAGTGGCATCTTGTATATTTCGTCCAAGGCTTCATGCACTCCTTATGGTGGCTTCAAAGTCCTGAAATCATCACTTGTAACTCTGTTCTTGATTCCCTTGCGCATACCATCATCTCCATGATTGATCTTGCCCCAAGGTTCATCTTTCTTGTCCAAACTAGGCCCTTCATTTGTAAGCAAAACAAATGTATCCAATTTAGGCAGCATCATATTCTCATGAACATTAGAATCGTTACGAAGAAACGAAAGTACCTGATAATTCAATTGGCGTGCGCGAGCTCTAGTAATTTGATAGAGGCAAAGGTGTCCCGTCTTTCGATGAGATGATGCATATCGCTTTGGTGGAAGTCGACTTTGACAATCCGACTACGAACGTGCGAGGACGTCGCGCCTTAGCAATCGCTAAACCAACTCCGAGAGGTTATTGACCACGCCGGAGCACGATCAACCTGACCACGAGGGTCTGTTTCCTGCGAGCAAACGAAGAACAAGCAAGAAACTGAGATTGCAATCTAGATATTGCGAATATAAGATGAAAGCTTTATTGATCAAGGTAGGGTTCTGTGACGCCTTTGTCTGGTCGTTGAACACAAACGAAGTACGCGAAGTTGCAGCTATGGCGAACTTTTAATCTAAACAAAACCCAAAGTCTAAACGATGCCCTAAGGGCTGTATATATGGAGGAAGAGGGGGGAATTTCGTGGCCCTTGGTGGAGGGGTCCGAAATCAACCCTATCTCTTGTTTCCCCACATATACGGACTCTAAAAATAGCCTATACTTATGTATTTCGAAATTACATGGGCCTGGCCCAATAATAAGGTGACGCAGCACCTAAAATAGCCTCGGGACGAAATTTATGAAGTGGCATCTTGTATATTTCGTCCAAGGCTTCATGCACCCATTATGGTGGCTTCAAAGTCCTGAAATCATCACTTGTAACTCCGTTCTTGTTCCCCTTGCGCATGCCATCATCTCCATGCTTGTTCTTGCTCCAATGTTCATCCTTCTCCAAGCTAGGCCCTTCATTTGTAAGCAAAACAAATGTATCCAATTTAGGCAGTATCATATTCTCATGAACATTAGAATCATTACCAAGAAACGAAAGTACCTGGTAATTTAGTTGGCGTGCACGAGCTCTAGTAATTGGTCCAGTATGTATAGCAGCAGGGGTTGTGGGTGTAACAATTGTATTGATGTCCTCATCATCCTCCCCTTCTTGAAATGAAGTCGTCCTCGACGGAAGTCCATCTTCCTCATCCAAATAAGGCTTCAAATCTGCAATGTTAAAAGTGGGACTAACCCCAAAATCTGCAGGCAGCTCAAGTTTATATGCATTATCATTTATTTTCTCTAACACCTTAAAGGGACCATCAGCACGTGGCATTAGCTTTGATTTGCGCAAATCAAGAAATCTATCCTTACGCAAATGTAACCAAACAAGATCTCCAGGTGCAAACACAACATGTTTTCTACCCTTATCTCCAGCAAGTTTATATTTAGCATTCATACGCTCAATGTTTTCCTTAGTTAACTCATGCATTTTTAAAATCAATTCAGCACGTTGTTTAGCATCAAAATTAACCTTCTCCGAAGATGGAAGAGGCAACAAATCAATAGGTGCACGAGGTAGGAAACCATACACAACTTCAAAAGGGCACATCTTAGTAGTAGAATGCAATGAACGATTATAAGCAAATTCAATATGAGGCAAGCATTCCTCCCACATTTTCTTATTATTCTTCAAAACAACCCTAAGCATAGTAGACAACGTTCTATTGACTACTTCAGTTTGTCCATCAGTTTGGGGGTGACAAGTAGTACTAAAAAGCAGTTTAGTCCCCAACTTAGCCCATAAACATCTCCAAAAGTGGCTAAGAAATTTAGTATCACGATCTGAAACAATAGTATTTGGCACACCATGCAAGTGAATAATTTCACGAAAGAACAAATCAGCAACATTAACAGCATCATCGCTTTTATGACATGGTATAAAGTGTGCCATTTTCGAGAATCTATCCACGACAACAAATATGCTATCCCTCCCCTTCTTTGTTCGAGGTAAACCTAAAACAAAGTCCATAGATATATCCTCCCAAGGAACACTAGGTACAGGCAAAGGCATATATAAACCATGAGGATTGAGTCGTGACTTAGCTTTTTGACATGTAGTGCATCGAGCAATAAAACGCTCAACATCCCGTCTCATCTTTGGCCAACAGAAATGTGTAGCAAGTACGTCCTCCGTCTTCTTCACGCCAAAGTGTCCCATTAATCCTCCTCCATGCGCCTCCTGCAACAACAAAAGACGAACGGAGCTAGCTGGAATGCATAGCTTGTTAGCACAAAACACAAATCCATCGTTAACGACAAACTTGTTCCACATTCTTCCTTCTTTACAATTCTGCATTACATCTTTAAAATCAGCATCATGCACATATTGATCTTTGATGGTCTCCAAACCAAATATTTTGAAGTCAAGTTGTGAAAGCATAGTATAGCGACGAGACAATGCATCAGCAATAACATTTTCTTTTCCCTTCTTGTGTTTAATGACATAAGGGAAAGTCTCAATGAATTCAACCCATTTAGCATGTCTACGATTCAGTTTAGCTTGACTTTTAATATGTTTCAAAGATTCATGATCAGAATGTATAACAAACTCTTTGGGCCATAAATAATGTTGCCATGTTTCTAAAGTCCGAACAAGAGCATATAATTCTTTATCATAAGTAGAATAATTCAGACTAGGCCCACTCAATTTTTCAGAAAAGTATGCAATAGGTTTGCCATCTTGTAATAACACACCTCCTAATCCAATTCCACTAGCATCACATTCAAGCTCAAAAGTCTTATTAAAATCAGGAAGTTGGAGTAAAGGAGCAAGTGTCAACTTATCTTTCAATACCGTGAAGGCTTCTTCCTGTGCGGTACCCCAAAGAAAAGGCACATCTTTCTTTGTAAGCTCATTGAGAGGTGCAGCAATGGTGCTGAAATCTCTCACAAAACGCCTATAGAATCCAGTGAGGCCAAGAAAACTCCTCACTTGTGTGACCGTTTTGGGCTGCGGCCAACTCTCAATAGCTTCAATCTTGGCTTTATCAACTTCAATTCCCTGTGGAGTAACAACATAGCCAAGAAAAGATACTCGGTCGGTGCAAAAGGTGCACTTCCCAAGGTTACCAAACAAACGTGCATCACGTAGAGCAATAAAAACAGCACGTAAATGTTCCAAATGTTCTTCCAAAGATCTGCTATAAATCAATATGTCATCAAAGTAAACTACCACAAATCGTCCAATGAAAGCACGTAAAACTTCGTTCATTAATCTCATGAAAGTACTAGGTGCATTAGTTAACCCAAAAGGCATGACTAACCACTCATATAATCCAAACTTAGTTTTGAATGTTGTTTTCCATTCATCTCCCAATTTCATACGAATTTGATGGTATCCACTACGCAAATCAACTTTGGAGAATATTGTAGAGCCACTCAATTCATCAAGCATATCATCTAGCCTAGGAATAGGATGAAGATAACGAATAGTAATATTATTAATGCCTCTACAATCAACACACATACGTGATGTACCATCCTTTTTCGGCACTAGAATAATAGGAACAGCACAAGGACTAAGGGATTCGCGTATATAACCTTTGTCAAGAAGCTCTTGTACTTGACGCATAATCTCCTTCGTCTCCTCTGGATTGGTACGGTATGGTGCATGGTTTGGCAGTGAAGCACCGGGAATTAAATCAATCTGATGCTCAATCCCTCGAATAGGCGGTAATCCCGGTGGCACGTCTTGTGGAAAGACGTCAGCGAACTCCTGCAAAATGTTAGTGACAGCAGGAGGCAAAGAGGAAGGCACGTCCTCGAATGAAAATAATGCCTCTTTGCACACAAAAGCATAGCAAACAGATTTGCTGAAATCTAGCTCATCAATATCAGATTTGGTGGCAAATAAACATGCACTTTTCAATTTAATTTCAGAAGCAACACTAGATGGTTTATTATTAGGCTTCATTTGTTGCTCAAATTCTTTTGCCACAATCTGATTTTCACTCTTATTCGTCTCCTGTTTTGCTTTATTAGCTCTATTAATACCATCTTTCAAAATGGAATCAGGAGTCATAGGAAGCAAAGTAATATTTTTATCCTTATGAACAAGAGTATAGTGATTGTTTCTACCATGGTGTACAGAATTTTTATCAAATTGCCATGGTCTACCAAGTAATAAGGAACATGCTTGCATAGGTACCACATCACAATCAACATAATCAGCATATGTAGAGATACTAAAATGCACACGAACAGTACGTGTTACCTTAACCTTGCCGCTGTTGTTGAACCATTGGATGTAGTAAGGATGTGGATGTGGTCTTGTGGTGAGAGAAAGCTTCTTGATAGAGGCAAAGGTGTCCCGTCTTTCGATGAGATAGTGGATTTCGCTTTGGTGGAAGTCGACTTTGACGATCCGACTACGAACGTGCGAGGACGTCGCGCCTTAGCAATCGCTAAACCAACTCCGAGAGGTTATTGACCACGCCGGAGCACGATCAACCTGACCACGAGGGTCTGTTTCCTGCGAGCAAACGAAGAACAAGCAAGAAACTGAGATTGCAATCTGGATATTGCGAATATAAGATGAAAGCTTTATTGATCAAGGTGGGGTTCTGTGACGCCTTTGTCTGGTCGTTGAACACAAACGAAGTACGCGAAGTTGCAGCTATGGCGAACTTTTAATCTAAACAAAACCCCCAAAGTCTAAACGATGCCCTAAGGGCTGTATATATGGAGGAAGAGGGGGGGAATTTCGTGGCCCTTGGTGGAGGGGTCCGAAATCAACCCTATCTCTTGTTTCCCCACACATACGGACTCTAAAAATAGCCTATAATTATGTATTTCGAAATTACATGGGCATGGCCCAATAATAAGGTGACGCAGCACCTAAAATAGCCTCGGGACGAAATTTATGAAGTGGCATCTTGTATATTTCGTCCAAGGCTTCATGCACCCATTATGGTGGCTTCAAAGTCCTGAAATCATCACTTGTAACTCCGTTCTTGTTCTCCTTGCGCATGCCATCATCTCCATGCTTGTTCTTGCTCCAATGTTCATCCTTCTCCAAGCTAGGCCCTTCATTTGTAAGCAAAACAAATGTATCCAATTTAGGCAGCATCATATTCTCATGAACATTAAAATCATTACCAAGAAACGAAAGTACCTGGTAATTTAATTGGCGTGCACGAGCTCTAGTAATTGGTCCAGTATGTATAGCAGTAGGGGCTGTGGGTGTAACAATTGTATTGATGTCCTCATCATCCTCCCCTTCTTGAAATGAAGTCGTCCTCGACGGAAGTTCATCTTCCTCACCCAAATAAGGCTTCAAATCTGCAATGTTAAAAGTGGGACTAACCCCAAAATCTGCAGGCAGCTCAAGTTTATATGCATTATCATTTATTTTCTCTAACACCTTAAAGGGACCATCAGCACGTGGCATTAACTTTGATTTGCGCAAATCAGGAAATCTATCCTTACGCAAATGTAACCAAACAAGATCTCCAGGTGCAAACACAACATGTTTTCTACCCTTATCTCCAGCAAGTTTATATTTAGCATTCATCCGCTCAATGTTTTCCTTAGTTAACTCATGCATTTTTAAAATCAATTCAGCACGTTGTTTAGCATCAAAATTAACCTTCTCCGAAGATGGAAGAGGCAACAAATCAATAGGTGCACGAGGTAGGAAACCATACACAACTTCAAAAGGGCACATCTTAGTAGTAGAATGCAATGAATGATTATAAGCAAATTCAATATGAGGCAAGCATTCCTCCCACATTTTCTTATTATTCTTCAAAACAGCCCTAAGCATAGTAGACAACGTTCTATTGACTACTTCAGTTTGTCCAATCAGTTTGGGGGTGACAAGTAGTACTAAAAAGCAGTTTAGTCCCCAACTTAGCCCATAAACATCTCCAAAAGTGGCTAAGAAATTTAGTATCACGATCTGAAACAATAGTATTTGGCACACCATGCAAGCGAATAATTTCACGAAAGAACAAATCAGCAACATTAACAGCATCATCGCTTTTATGACATGGTATAAAGTGTGCCATTTTCGAGAATCTATCCACGACAACAAATATGCTATCCCTCCCCTTCTTTGTTCGAGGTAAACCTAAAACAAAGTCCATAGATATATCCTCCCAAGGAACACTAGGTACAGGCAAAGGCATATATAAACCATGAGGATTGAGTCGTGACTTAGCTTTTTGACATGTAGTGCATCGAGCAATAAAATGCTCAACATCCCGTCTCATCTTTGGCCAAAAGAAATGTGTAGCAAGTACGTCCTCCGTCTTCTTCACGCCAAAGTGTCCCATTAATCCTCCTCCATGCGCCTCCTGCAACAACAAAAGACGAACGGAGCTAGCTGGAATGCATAGCTTGTTAGCACGAAACACAAATCCATCGTTAACGACAAACTTGTTCCACCTTCTTCCTTCTTTGCAATTCTGCATTACATCTTTAAAATCAGCATCATGCACATATTGATCTTTGATGGTCTCCAAACCAAATATTTTGAAGTCAAGTTGTGAAAGCATAGTATAGCGACGAGACAATGCATCAGCAATAACATTTTCTTTTCCCTTCTTGTGTTTAATGACATAAGGGAAAGTCTCAATGAATTCAACCCATTTAGCATGTCTATGATTCAGTTTAGCTTGACTTTTAATATGTTTCAAAGATTCATGATCAGAATGTATAACAAATTCTTTGGGCCATAAATAATGTTGCCATGTTTCTAAAGTCCGAACAAGAGCATATAATTCTTTATCATAAGTAGAATAATTCAGACTAGGCCCACTCAATTTTTCAGAAAAGTATGCAACAGGTTTGCCATCTTGTAGTAACACACCTCCTAATCCAATTCCACTAGCATCACATTCAAGCTCAAAAGTCTTATTAAAATCAGGAAGTTGGAGTAAAGGAGCATGTGTCAACTTATCTTTCAATACCGTGAAGGCTTCTTCCTGTGCGGTACCCCAAACAAAAGGCACATCCTTCTTTGTAAGCTCGTTGAGAGGTGCAGCAATGGTGCTGAAATCTCTCACAAAACGCCTATAGAATCCAGCGAGGCCAAGAAAACTCCTCACCTGTGTGACCGTTTTGGGCTGCGGCCAACTCTCAATAGCTTCAATCTTGGCTTTGTCAACTTCAATTCCCTGTGGAGTAACAACATAGCCAAGAAAAGATACTCGGTCGGTGCAAAAGGTGCACTTCCCAAGGTTACCAAACAAACGTGCATCACGTAGAGCAATAAAAACAGCACGTAAATGTTCCAAATCTTCTTCCAAAGATCTGCTATAAATCAGTATATCATCAAAATAAACTACCACAAATCGTCCAATGAAAGCACGTAAAACTTCGTTCATTAATCTCATGAAAGTACTAGGTGCATTAGTTAACCCAAAAGGCATGACTAACCACTCATATAATCCAAACTTAGTTTTAAATGCTGTTTTCCATTCATCTCCCAATTTCAAACGAATTTGATGGTAGCCACTACGCAAATCAACTTTGGAGAATATTGTAGAGCCACTCAATTCATCAAGCATATCATCTAGCCTAGGAATAGGATGATAATAACGAATAGTAATATTATTAATGCCTCTACAATCAACACACATACGTGATGTACCATCCTTTTTCGGCACTAGAATAATAGGAACAGCACAAGGACTAAGGGATTCGCGTATATAACCTTTGTCGAGAAGCTCTTGTACTTGGCGCATAATCTCCTTCGTCTCCTCTGGATTGGTACGGTATGGTGCACGGTTTGGCAGTGAAGCACCGGGAATTAAGTGAATCTGATGCTCAATCCCTCGAATAGGCGGTAATCCCGGTGGCACGTCTTGTGGAAAGACGTCAGCGAACTCCTGCAAAATGTTAGTGACAGCAGGAGGCAAAGAGGAAGGCACGTCCTCGAATGAAAATAATGCCTCTTTGCACACAAAAGCATAGCAAACAGATTTGCTGAAATCTAGCTCATCAATATCAGATTTGGTGGCAAATAAACATGCACATTTCAATTTAATTTCAGAAGCAACACTAGATGGTTTATTATTAGGCTTCATTTGTTGCTCAAATTCTTTTGCCACAATCTGATTTTCACTCTTATTCGTCTCCTGTTTTGCTTTATTAGCTCTATTAATATCATCTTTCAAAATGGAATCAGGAGTCATAGGAAGCAAAGTAATATTTTTATCCTTATGAACAAGAGTATAGTGATTGTTTCTACCATGGTGTACAGAATTTTTATCAAATTGCCATGGTCTACCAAGTAATAAGGAACATGCTTGCATAGGTACCACATCACAATCAACATAATCAGCATATGTAGAGATACTAAAATGCACACGAACAGTACGTGTTACCTTGACCTTGCCGCTGTTGTTGAACCATTGGATGTAGTAAGGATGTGGATGTGGTCTTGTGGTGAGAGAAAGCTTCTCCACCATCTCTGATAGAGGCGAGGGTCCCGATCTTTCGATGAGATGATGGATATCGCTTTGGTGGAAGTCGACTTTGACGATCCGACTACGAACGTGCGAGGACGTCGCGCCTTAGCAATCGCTAAACCAACTCCGAGAGGTTATTGACCACGCCGGAGCACGATCAACCTGACCACGAGGGTCTGTTTCCTGCGAGCAAACGAAGAACAAGCAAGAAACTCAGATTGCAATCTGGATATTGCGAATATAAGATGAAAGCTTTATTGATCAAGGTGGGGTTCTGTGACGCCTTTGTCTGGTCGTTGAACACAAACGAAGTACGCGAAGTTGCAGCTATGGCGAACTTTTAATCTAAACAAAACCCAAAGTCTAAACGATGCCCTAAGGGCTGTATATATGGAGGAAGAGGGGGGAATTTCGTGGCCCTTGGTGGAGGGGTCCGAAATCAACCCTATCTCTTGTTTCCCCACACATACGGACTCTAAAAATAGCCTATACTTATGTATTTCGAAATTACATGGGCCTGGCCCAATAATAAGGTGACGCAGCACCTAAAATAGCCTCGGGACGAAATTTATGAAGTGGCATCTTGTATATTTCGTCCAAGGCTTCATGCACACATTATGGTGGCTTCAAAGTCCTGAAATCATCACTTGTAACTCCGTTCTTGTTCCCCTTGCGCATGCCATCATCTCCATGCTTGTTCTTGCTCCAATGTTCATCCTTCTCCAAGCTAGGCCCTTCATTTGTAAGCAAAACAAATGTATCCAATTTAGGCAGCATCATATTCTCATGAACATTAGAATCATTACCAAGAAATGAAAGTACCTGATAATTTAGTTGGCGTGCACGAGCTCTAGTAATTGGTCCAGTATGTATAGCAGCAGGGGCTGTGGGTGTAACAATTGTATTGATGTCCTCATCATCCTCCCCTTCTTGAAATGAAGTCGTCCTCGACGGAAGTTCATCTTCCTCACCCAAATAAGGCTTCAAATCTGCAATGTTAAAAGTGGGACTAACCCCAAAATCTGCAGGCAGCTCAAGTTTATATGCATTATCATTTATTTTCTCTAACACCTTAAAGGGACCATCAGCACGTGGCATTAACTTTGATTTGCGCAAATCAGGAAATCTATCCTTACGCAAATGTAACCAAACAAGATCTCCAGGTGCAAACACAACATGTTTTCTACCCTTATCTCCAGCAAGTTTATATTTAGCATTCATGCGCTCAATGTTTTCCTTAGTTAATTCATGCATTTTTAAAATCAATTCAGCACGTTGTTTAGCATCAAAATTAACCTTCTCCGAAGATGGAAGAGGCAACAAATCAATAGGTGCACGAGGTAGGAAACCATACACAACTTCAGAAGGGCACATCTTAGTAGTAGAATGCAATGAACGATTATAAGCAAATTCAATATGAGGCAAGCATTCCTCCCACATTTTCTTATTATTCTTCAAAACAGCCCTAAGCATAGTAGACAACGTTCTATTGACTACTTCAGTTTGTCCATCAGTTTGGGGGTGACAAGTAGTACTAAAAAGCAGTTTAGTCCCCAACTTAGCCCATAAACATCTCCAAAAGTGGCTAAGAAATTTAGTATCACGATCTGAAACAATAGTATTTGGCACACCATGCAAGCGAATAATTTCACGAAAGAACAAATCAGCAACATTAACAGCATCATCACTTTTATGACATGGTATAAAGTGTGCCATTTTCGAGAATCTATCCACGACAACAAATATGCTATCCCTCCCCTTCTTTGTTCGAGGTAAACCTAAAACAAAGTCCATAGATATATCCTCCCAAGGAACAGTAGGTACAGGCAAAGGCATATATAAACCATGAGGTTTGAGCCGTGACTTAGCTTTTTGACATGTAGTGCAGCGAGCAATAAAACGCTCAACATCCCGTCTCATCTTTGGCCAAAAGAAATGTGTAGCAAGTACGTCCTCCGTCTTCTTCACGCCAAAGTGTCCCATTAATCCTCCTCCATGCGCCTCCTGCAACAACAAAAGACGAACGGAGCTAGCTGGAATGCATAGCTTGTTAGCACGAAACACAAATCCATCGTTAACAACAAACTTGTTCCACATTCTTCCTTCTTTACAATTCTGCATTACATCTTTAAAATCAGCATCATGCACATATTGATCTTTGATGGTCTCCAAACCAAATATTTTGATGTCAAGTTGTGAAAGCATAGTATAGCGACGAGACAATGCATCAGCAATAACATTTTCTTTTCCCTTCTTGTGTTTAATGACATAAGGGAAAGTCTCAATGAATTCAACCCATTTAGCATGTCTACGATTCAGTTTAGCTTGACTTTTAATATGTTTCAAAGATTCATGATCAGAATGTATAACAAATTCTTTGGGCCATAAATAATGTTGCCATGTTTCTAAAGTCCGAACAAGAGCATACAATTCTTTATCATAAGTAGAATAATTCAGACTAGGCCCACTCAATTTTTCAGAAAAGTATGCAACAGGTTTGCCATCTTGTAATAACACACCTCCTAATCCAATTCCACTAGCATCACATTCAAGCTCAAAAGTCTTATTAAAATCAGGAAGTTGGAGTAAAGGAGCATGTGTCAACTTATCTTTCAATACCGTGAAGGCTTCTTCCTGTGCGGTACCCCAAAGAAAAGGCACATCTTTCTTTGTAAGCTCATTGAGAGGTGCAGCAATGGTGCTGAAATCTCTCACAAAACGCCTGTAGAATCCAGCGAGGCCAAGAAAACTCCTCACTTGTGTGACCGTTTTGGGTTGCGGCCAACTCTCAATAGCTTCAATCTTGGCTTTATCAACTTCAATTCCCTGTGGAGTAACAACATAGCCAAGAAAAGATACTCGGTCGGTGCAAAAGGTGCACTTCCCATGGTTACCAAACAAACGTGCATCACGTAGAGCAATAAAAACAGCACGTAAATGTTCCAAATGTTCTTCCAAAGATCTGCTATAAATCAATATGTCATCAAAGTAAACTACCACAAATCGTCCAATGAAAGCACGTAAAACTTCGTTCATTAATCTCATGAAAGTACTAGGTGCATTAGTTAACCCAAAAGGCATGACTAACCACTCATATAATCCAAACTTAGTTTTGAATGCTGTTTTCCATTCATCTCCCAATTTCATACGAATTTGATGGTATCCACTACGTAAATCAACTTTGGAGAATATTGTAGAGCCGCTCAATTCATCAAGCATATCATCTAGCCTAGGAATAGGATGACGATAACGAATAGTAATATTATTAATGCCTCTACAATCAACACACATACGTGATGTACCATCCTTTTTCGGCACTAGAATAATAGGAACAGCACAAGGACTAAGGGATTCGCGTATATAACCTTTGTCGAGAAGCTCTTGTACTTGACGCATAATCTCCTTCGTCTCCTCTGGATTGGTACGGTATGGTGCACGGTTTGGCAGTGAAGCACCGGGAATTAAGTCAATCTGATGCTCAATCCCTCGAATAGGCGGTAATCCCGGTGGCACGTCTTGTGGAAAGACGTCAGCAAACTCCTGCAAAATGTTAGTGACAGCAGGAGGCAAAGAGGAAGGCACGTCCTCGAATGAAAATAATGCCTCTTTGCACACAAAAGCATAGCAAACAGATTTGCTAAAATCTAGCTCATCAATATCAGATTTGGTGGCAAATAAACTTGCACTTTTCAATTTAATTTCAGAAGCAACACTAGATGGTTTATTATTAGGCTTCATTTGTTGCTCAAATTCTTTTGCCACAATCTGATTTTCACTCTTATTCGTCTCCTGTTTTGCTTTATTAGCTCTATTAATATCATCTTTCAAAATGGAATCAGGAGTCATAGGAAGCAAAGTAATATTTTTATCCTTATGAACAAGAGTATAGTGATTGTTTCTACCATGGTGTACAGAATTTTTATCAAATTGCCATGGTCTACCAAGTAATAAGGAACATGCTTGCATAGGTACCACATCACAATCAACATAATCAGCATATGTAGAGATACTAAAATGCACACGAACAGTACGTGTTACCTTAACCTTGCCGCTGTTGTTGAACCATTGGATGTAGTAAGGATGTGGATGTGGTCTTGTGGTGAGAGAAAGCTTCTTGATAGAGGCAAAGGTGTCCCGTCTTTCGATGAGATAGTGGATTTCGCTTTGGTGGAAGTCGACTTTGACGATCCGACTACGAACGTGCGAGGACGTCGCGCCTTAGCAATCGCTAAACCAACTCCGAGAGGTTATTGACCACGCCGGAGCACGATCAACCTGACCACGAGGGTCTGTTTCCTGCGAGCAAACGAAGAACAAGCAAGAAACTGAGATTGCAATCTGGATATTGCGAATATAAGATGAAAGCTTTATTGATCAAGGTGGGGTTCTGTGACGCCTTTGTCTTGTCGTTGAACACAAACGAAGTACGCGAAGTTGCAGCTATGGCGAACTTTTAATCTAAACAAAACCCAAAGTCTAAACGATGCCCTAAGGGCTGTATATATGGAGGAAGAGGGGGGAATTTCGTGGCCCTTGGTGGAGGGGTCCGAAATCAACCCTATCTCTTGTTTCCCCACACATACGGACTCTAAAAATAGCCTATACTTATGTATTTCGAAATTACATGGGCCTGGCCCAATAATAAGGTGACGCAACACCTAAAATAGCCTCAGGACGAAATTTATGAAGTGGCATCTTGTATATTTCGTCCAAGGGTTCATGCACCCATTATGGTGGCTTCAAAGTCCTGAAATCATCACTTGTAACTCCGTTCTTGTTCCCCTTGCGCATGCCATCATCTCCATGCTTGTTCTTGCTCCAATGTTCATCCTTCTCCAAGCTAGGCCCTTCATTTGTAAGCAAAACAAATGTATCCAATTTAGGCAGCATCATATTCTCATGAACATTAGAATCATTACCAAGAAACGAAAGTACCTGGTAATTTAGTTGGCGTGCACGAGCTCTAGTAATTGGTCCAGTATGTATAGCAGCAGGGGCTGTGGGTGTAACAATTGTATTGATGTCCTCATCATCCTCCCCTTCTTGAAATGAAGTCGTCCTCGATGGAAGTTCATCTTCCTCACCCAAATAAGGCTTCAAATCTGCAATGTTAAAAGTGGGACTAACCCCAAAATCTGCAGGCAACTCAAGTTTATATGCATTATAATTTATTTTCTCTAACACCTTAAAGGGACCATCAGCACGTGGCATTAACTTTGATTTGCGCAAATCAGGAAATCTATCCTTACGCAAATGTAACCAAACAAGATCTCCAGGTGCAAACACAACATGTTTTCTACCCTTATCTCCAGCAAGTTTATATTTAGCATTCATACGCTCAATGTTTTCCTTAGTTAACTCATGCATTTTTAAAATCAATTCAGCACATTGTTTAGCATCAAAATTAACCTTCTCCGAAGATGGAAGAGGCAACAAATCAATAGGTGCACGAGGTAGGAAACCATACACAACTTCAAAAGGGCACATCTTAGTAGTAGAATGCAATGAACGATTATAAGCAAATTCAATATGAGGCAAGCATTCCTCCCACATTTTCTTATTATTCTTCAAAACAGCCCTAAGCATAATAGACAACGTTCTATTGACTACTTCAGTTTGTCCATCAGTTTGGGGGTGACAAGTAGTACTAAAAAGCAGTTTAGTCCCCAACTTAGCCCATAAACATCTCCAAAAGTGGCTAAGAAATTTAGTATCACGATCTGAAACAATAGTATTTGGCACACCATGCAAGTGAATAATTTCACGAAAGAACAAATCAGCAACATTAACAGCATCATCGCTTTTATGACATGGTATAAAGTGTGCCATTTTCGAGAATCTATCCACGACAACAAATATGCTATCCCTCCCCTTCTTTGTTCGAGGTAAACCTAAAACAAAGTCCATAGATATATCCTCCCAAGGAACACTAGGTACAGGCAAAGGCATATATAAACCATGAGGATTGAGTCGTGACTTAGCTTTTTGACATGTAGTGCATCGAGCAATAAAACGCTCAACATCCCGTCTCATCTTTGGCCAACAGAAATGTGTAGCAAGTACGTCCTCCGTCTTCTTCACGCCAAAGTGTCCCATTAATCCTCCTCCATGCGCCTCCTGCAACAACAAAAGACGAACGGAGCTAGCTGGAATGCATAGCTTGTTAGCACAAAACACAAATCCATCGTTAACGACAAACTTGTTCCACATTCTTCCTTCTTTACAATTCTGCATTACATCTTTAAAATCAGCATCATGCACATATTGATCTTTGATGGTCTCCAAACCAAATATTTTGAAGTCAAGTTGTGAAAGCATAGTATAGCGACGAGACAATGCATCAGCAATAACATTTTCTTTTCCCTTCTTGTGTTTAATGACATAAGGGAAAGTCTCAATGAATTCAACCCATTTAGCATGTCTACGATTCAGTTTAGCTTGACTTTTAATATGTTTCAAAGATTCATGATCAGAATGTATAACAAATTCTTTGGGCCATAAATAATGTTGCCATGTTTCTAAAGTCCGAACAAGAGCATATAATTCTTTATCATAAGTAAAATAATTCAGACTAGGCCCACTCAATTTTTCAGAAAAGTATGCAACGGGTTTGCCATCTTGTAATAACACACCTCCTAATCCAATTCCACTAGCATCACATTCAAGCTCAAAAGTCTTATTAAAATCAGGAAGTTGGAGTAAAGGAGCATGTGTCAACTTATCTTTCAATATAGAGAAGGCTTCTTCCTGTGCGGTACCCCAAAGAAAAGGCACATCCTTCTTTGTAAGCTCATTGAGAGGTGCAGCAATGGTGCTGAAATCTCTCACAAAACGCCTATAGAATCCAGCGAGGCCAAGAAAACTCCTCACGTGTGTGACCGTTTTGGGTTGCGGCCAACTCTCAATAGCTTCAATCTTGGCTTTATCAACTTCAATTCCCTGTGGAGTAACAACATAGCCAAGAAAAGATACTCGGTCGGTGCAAAAGGTGCACTTCCCAAGGTTACCAAACAAACGTGCATCACGTAGAGCAATAAAAACAGCACGTAAATGTTCCAAATGTTCTTCCAAAGATCTTCTATAAATCAATATGTCATCAAAGTAAACTACCACAAATCGTCCAATGAAAGCACGTAAAACTTCGTTCATTAATCTCATGAAAGTACTAAGTGCATTAGTTAACCCAAAAGGCATGACTAACCACTCATATAATCCAAACTTAGTTTTAAATGCTGTTTTCCATTCATCTCCCAATTTCATACGAATTTGATGGTAGCCACTACGCAAATCAACTTTGGAGAATATTGTAGAGCCACTCAATTCATCAAGCATATCATCTAGCCTAGGAATAGGATGACGATAACGAATAGTAATATTATTAATGCCTCTACAATCAACACACATACGTGATGTACCATCCTTTTTCGGCACTAGAATAATAGGAACAGCACAAGGACTAAGGGATTCGCGTATATAACCTTTGTCGAGAAGCTCTTGTACTTGACGCATAATCTCCTTCGTCTCCTCTGGATTGGTACGG
The DNA here is from genome assembly GCF_018294505.1 of Triticum aestivum. Taxonomy (NCBI): domain Eukaryota; kingdom Viridiplantae; phylum Streptophyta; class Magnoliopsida; order Poales; family Poaceae; genus Triticum; species Triticum aestivum. The sequence goes on along the minus strand of NC_057806.1, from coordinate 252,498,980 downwards.
TATGGTGCACGGTTTGGCAGTGAAGCACCGGAAATTAAGTCAATCTGATGCTCAATCCCTCGAATAGGCGATAATCCCGGTGGCACGTCTTGTGGAAAAACGTCAGCGAACTCCTGCAAAATGTTAGTGACAGCAGGAGGCAAAGAGGAAGGCACGTCCTCGAATGAAAATAATGCCTCTTTGCACACAAAAGCATAGCAAACAGATTTGCTGAAATCTAGCTCATCAATATCAGATTTGGTGGCAAATAAACATGCACTTTTCAATTTAATTTCAGAAGCAACACTAGATGGTTTATTATTAGGCTTCATTTGTTGCTCAAATTCTTTTGCCACAATCTGATTTTCACTCTTATTCTTCTCCTGTTGTGCTTTATTAGCTCTATTAATATCATCTTTCAAAATGGAATCAGGAGTCATAGGAAGCAAAGTAATATTTTTATCCTTATGAACAAGAGTATAGTGATTGTTTCTACCATGGTGTACAGAATTTTTATCAAATTGCCATGGTCTAGCAAGTAATAAGGAACATGCTTGCATAGGTACCACATCACAATCAACATAATCAGCATATGTAGAGATACTAAAATGCACACGAACAGTACGTGTTACCTTAACCTTGCCGCTGTTGTTGAACCATTGGATGTAGTAAGGATGTGGATGTGGTCTTGTGGTGAGAGAAAGCTTCTCCACCATCTCCATGCTAGCCAAGTTGTTGCAGCTCCCTCCGTCTATTATGACGCGCACAGAACATTCCTTCACAACTCCCTTGGTATGGAACAAATTGTGCCTCTGATTTTGCTCAGCTTGTGTGACCTGCACACTCAAAACACGTTGAGCAACTAAACATTCATACCTGTCAGCGTCTTCAGGAGCCATGTATTGCGTCTCATGATCAGAATCATCTCCACCATGTTCTTCACGTGTAATAAGAGCCAATGTCTCCTCATCATAGTCAATAGCGGACTCATATCCACCATCCGCGGTAGCAATCATCACACGCGGAGATTTGCATTCCCTCGCATAATGACCTCCTCCCTTACAACGACGACAAATAATATCACTTGTGTGCCCTGTTGATGCCATGGAAGAAGAAGAACGCTATGCAGGCCCCGCAGGTGCGCTCTTGACAGATAATGGTGGTTGTGCCTGTTTTCTTGTATCACGGCTGGAGGTGGCACCGGATGGAGGTGCTGGTGCAGTTGAAGTAGAAGATGCACGTGGTGTCCATGATGAAGGTCGGCCTGCAGAAAAGTTAGTTCGCCCCAATGCTTGTCGATCCTGCACTTCACGTTCAGCTTTACAAGCAAGATGGAATAAACGAGTGATATTAGTATACTCCTTATAGTCTAGAATGGTCTGAATCTCTCTATTTAATCCACCCAGAAAACGTGCAAGCATAGCTTCATTCTCCTCAACAATACCACATCTAATCATGCCAGTTTGTAATTCCTGATAATATTCTTCTACAGAATTTTTTCCTTGTCTTAAGCGCTGTAATTTTTGAAGCAATTCACGTTGATAATATGGTGGAACCCAACGCGTACGCATAGCAGTTTTGAAAGCAGCCCAAGTAGTTGGAATAGGATACAATCTACAATGTTCAGACCACCATACACATGCAAAACTAGTGAAAGCACAAACAGCAGCAGCAACTCGTCTCTCCTCAGGATATTGTAAACATGTAAATCGTTGTTCAGTTTCTAACTCCCAAGTAAGATATATATCAGGAACATATCTACCCTCAAATGGTGGAATATTCAATTTCAGTTTAGGAATATGGACATCATCTCGTACCTGAGGTGGTGGTGCAGGCCTACCATTACGAATATATACCTGAGGTCGACCTGCTGGTGGTGGTGCTGGTGGCTGCTCGTAGATCTGATTTTGATCAACCTCATCCTCATAATCGCCCGCATACTCATCATCCTCCTGGGTACGAGCAACAGCAGTAGCAGGAGCCACAGAAGTATCAACAGCAGCACCAACAGTTTGGCCAAACGCAAGAGGAACACGGCTCGCTCGGCGAAGGTCTATTTCGCGACGTGGAGGTAGACGTTGTTGTTGTTGTTGGAGAGGTGCGTTAGGTGCATTGGGTGGTGGTGGTGGAAGACGCGCGAGCAATTCATTAAATCTGTTATCAAGCTTTCTTTCGAACGTCTTCTCAAGGCCAGTGATCTTCTCCATGGCCTCTTCAAAATTGTTCAGCACATCTTGCACCTGTTCAGTCATCATTTGCTGAAACTTATCATGAAGCTCCTTGTTCGATAAATTCTCCCAGTCAATCTCGTCGGCTTGTGATCCTGGCATGGTTAGCAGCAATAGAAACACACAAGAATATGATCCTACAGACTACGAACAAGTGGTGGTCGTGGGTGTCACAAATTCATCAAGCAAAACTCAAATTCTTACCAGTTCTTACCCAGCAACAGGCGGTGATCGGCAACCGTTGTAGTCAAAACTCTCAAAGCTTGGATAGAGCGATTACCAGGGAGAGTCAAACGCACCACGTAGATGTATGTGGAGCTGGGAAGGCTTATACTATGGTAGCAAAAAGGGTCAGCAATAATCAATTCAGAGATGCAAAGTTGAATAAACGCTCAACGACGGTACTGTGCTGGTCCTAGGCTAGACTGTGCTAGAGACGCGAGCCTAGAACACCAACAAAATCACGGCGCGGCACGTAAACAAGGGAAAAGCACACTTTGAATTTTTTTTCGCTCTTTTTTTTGCGCTCTTTTTTTTGCGCTGCTTTTTTTTTGCGAAAAATCACTATAATGGCGAGTGTCTCAAAACTCTTCCTAGCTCAAACTGACAGGATGGGCACGAAATTTTTCGACCAATTTTTTTTTTTCGACTGCCCGGACCCAAAAACTGGAAACGGGTCAAAAAAAAACTTCCTATAATGGCACCTGTCTCAAAACACTCAGAAACACCTAAAAATAGGATAGCCAGAAAATTTTTCGAAAAATGCGTTTTCGAAAAATTTTGGGCCTAAACGGAGCGTGGCTACCCGACTTTTTTTTTTCCGAAACCTACTCCGGCAAGGAAACACGAATCGGAAACTAGATGGATCTCGAAAACAAACCTAATAAGCAAGGAACTCGGATTGGTGGTGGATATATGGTGGTGGTATATGGCAGCGGTGGTGGTAGCGGTGGTAGTATATGGATACGGATTGGTGGTGGTATATGGATACGGATTCGGAGCGGTGGTGGTAGATGGCAGGGGTGATGATGATGGTGCGGCGACGGCGTGACAACTTATGACCAGAACTCGAAACTCTAAAAGACTAGACTCTAAGACCAGCAACTAGACACGACGATGCAACCGCAAATTCAACAAAGCAAAACCCTAAAAAGATTATGCAAAGGCTCAGATTGGTTCGGATATGATGAACTAACCCTAAACTTTTTTTTGTGGCTTTTTCGTGGACTGTAGGTATGAAGAACAGACTCGATCTAAACTACGAAAAACTGTAAAATCTCACCGAGCAACCTGGAAATCTGATACCACTTGATAGAGGCGAGGGTCCCGATCTTTCGATGAGATGATGGATATCGCTTTGGTGGAAGTCGACTTTGACGATCCGACTACGAACGTGCGAGGACGTCGCGCCATAGCAATCGCTAAACCAACTCCGAGAGGTTATTGACCACGCCGGAGCACGATCAACCTGACCATGAGGGTCTGTTTCCTGCGAGCAAACGAAGAACAAGCAAGAAACTAAGATTGCAATCTGGATATTGCGAATATAAGATGAAAGCTTTATTGATCAAGGTGGGGTTCTGTGACGCCTTTGTCTGGTCGTTGAACACAAACGAAGTACGCGAAGTTGCAGCTATGGCAAACTTTTAATCTAAACAAAACCCAAAGTCTAAATGATGCCCTAAGGGCTGTATATATGGAGGAAGAGGGGGGAATTTCGTGGCCCTTGGTGGAGGGGTCCGAAATCAACCCTATCTCTTGTTTCCCCACACATACGGACTCTAAAAATAGCCTATACTTATGTATTTCGAATTTACATGGGCCTGGCCCAATAATAAGGTGACGCAGCACCTAAAATAGCCTCGGGACGAAATTTATGAAGTGGCATCTTGTATATTTCGTCCAAGGCTTCATGCACACATTATGGTGGCTTCAAAGTCCTGAAATCATCACTTGTAACTCCGTTCTTGTTCCCCTTGCGCATGCCATCATCTCCATGCTTGTTCTTGCTCCAATGTTCATCCTTCTCCAAGCTAGGCCCTTCATTTGTAAGCAAAACAAATGTATCCAATTTAGGCAGCATCATATTCTCATGAACATTAGAATCATTACCAAGAAACGAAAGTACCTGATAATTTAGTTGGCGTGCACGAGCTCTAGTAATTGGTCCAGTATGTATAGCAGCAGGGGCTGTGGGTGTAACAATTGTATTGATGTCCTCATCATAATATCACTCGTTTATTCCATCTTGCTTGTTACACCCACAGGCCCTGCTGCTATACATACTGGACCAATTACTAGAGCTCGTGCACGCCAACTAAATTACCAGGTACTTTCGTTTCTTTGTAATGATTCTAATGTTCATGAGAATATGATGCTGCCTAAATTGGATACATTTTTTTTGCTTACAAATGAAGGGCCTAGCTTGGAGAAGGATGAACATTGGAGCAAGAACAAGCATGCAGATGATGGCATGCGCAAGGGAAACAAGAACGGAGTTACAAGTGATGATTTCAGGACTTTGAAGCCACCATAATGGGTGCATGAAGCCTTGGACGAAATATACAAGATGCCACTTCATAAATTTTGTCCCGAGGCTATTTTAGGTACTGCGTCACCTTATTATTGGGCCAGGCCCATGTAATTTCGAAATACATAAGTATAGGCTATTTTTAGAGTCCGTATGTGTGGGGAAACAAGAGATAGGGTTGATTTCGGACCCCTCCACCAAGGGCCACGAAATTCCCCCCTCTTCCTCCATATATACAGCCCTTAGGGCATCGTTTAGACTTTGGGTTTTGTTTAGATTAAAAGTTCGCCATAGCTGCAACTTCGCGTACTTCGTTTGTGTTCAACGACCAGACAAAGGCGTCACAGAACCCCACCTTGATCAATAAAGCTTTCATCTTATATTCGCAATATCCAGATTGCAATCTTAGTTTCTTGCTTGTTCTTCGTTTGCTCGCAGGAAACAGACCCTCGTGGTCAGGTTGATCGTGCTCCGGCGTGGTCAGTAACCTCTCGGAGTTGGTTTAGCGATTGCTAAGGCGCGACGTCCTCGCACGTTCGTAGTCGGATCGTCAAAGTCGACTTCCACCAAAGCGAAATCCACCATCTCATCGAAAGACGGGACACCTTTGCCTCTATCATATTAGTATACTCCTTATAGTCTAGAATGGTCTGAATCTCTCTATTTAATCCACCCAGAAAACGTGCAAGCATAGCTTCATTCTCCTCAACAATACCACATCTAATCATGCCAGTTTGTAATTCCTGATAATATTCTTCTACAGAATTTTTTCCTTGTCTTAAACGCTGCAATTTTTGAAGCAATTCACGTTGATAATATGGTGGAACCCAACGCGTACGCATAGCAGTTTTCAAAGCAGCCCAAGTAGTTGGAATAGGATATAATCTACAATGTTCAGACCACCATACACATGCAAAACTAGTGAAAGCACAAACAGCAGCAGCAACTCGTCTCTCCTCAGGATATTGTAAACATGTAAATCGTTGTTCAGTTTCTAACTCCCAAGTAAGATATATTTCAGGAACATATCTACCCTCAAATGGTGGAATATTCAATTTCAGTTTAGGAATATGGACATCATCGCGTACCTGAGGTGGTGGTGCAGGCCTACCATGACGAATATATACCTGAGGTCGACCTGCTGGTGGTGGTGCTGGTGGCTGCTCGTAGATATTATTTTGATCAACCTCATCCTCATAATCACCCGCATACTCATCATCCTCCTGGGTACCAGCAGGAGCAGTAGCAGGAGCCAAAGAAGCACCAACAGCAGTAGCAGCGGCACCAGAAGTTTGTCCTGTCTCAATAGGAACACGCTGTGCTCGTCCATACTGATTCGGAAGGGGGCATAGTTGTTGTTGTTGCAGAGGTGCGACAGGTGCAGCCGGTGGTGGAAGACGCGCAAGCAGTTCATTAAATCTGTTATCGAGCTTTGTTTCGAACATCTTCTCAAGGCCAGTGATCTTCTCCATGGCCTCTTCAAAATTGTTCAGCACATCTTGTACCTGTTCAGTCATCATTAGCTGAAACTTATCATGAAGCTCCTTGTTCGATAAGTTCTCCCAGTCAATCTCGTCGGCTTGTGATCCTGGCATGGTTAGCAGCAATAGAAACACACAAGAATATGATCCTACAGACTACTAAGAAGTGGTGGTGGTGTATCACAAATCCGTCAAGCAAATCTCAAATTCTTACCAGTTCTTACCCAGCAGCAGGCGGTGATCGGCAACCGTTGTAGTCAAAAACTCTCAAAGCTTGGATAGAGCGATTACCAGGGAGAGTCGAACACACGACGTAGATGTATGTGGAGCTGGGAAGGCTTATAGTATGGTAGCAAAAAAGGTCAGCAATAATCAATTCAGAGATGCAAAGTTGAATAAACGCTCAACGACGGTACTGTGCTGGTCCTAGGCTAGACTGTGCTAGAGACGCGAGCCTAGAACACCAACAAAATCACGGCGCGGCACGTAAACAAGGGAAAAGCACACTCTGAAATTTTTCTTTTCGCTTTCTTTTTTTTTTGCGCTCTTTTTTTTTGCGCTGCTTTTTTTTTGCGAAAAAGCACTATAATGGCGAGTGTCTCAAAACTCTTCCTAGGTCAAACTGACAGGATGGGCACGAAATTTTTCGACCAATTTTTTTTTTCGACTGCCCGGACCCAAAAACTGGAAACGGGTCAAAAAAAACTTCCTATAATGGCACCTGTCTCAAAACACTCAGAAACACCTAAAAATATGATAGCCAGAAATTTTTTCGAAAAATGCGTTTTCGAAAATTTTTGGGCCTAAACGGAGCGTGGCTACCCGACTTTTTTTTTCCGAAACCTACTCCGGCAAGGAAACACGAATCGGAATCTAGATGGATCCCGAAAACAAACCTAATAAGCAAGGAACTCGGATTGGTGGTGGATATATGGTGGTGGTATATGGCAGCGGTGGTGGTAGCGGTGGTATTATATGGATATGGATCGGTGGTGGTATATGGGCACGGATTGGTGGTGGTATATGGATACGAATTCGGAGCGGTGGTGGTAGATGGCAGGGGCGATGATGATGGTGCGGCAGCGGCGTGACAACTTATGACCAGAACTCGAAACTCTAAAAGACTAGACTCTAAGACCAGCAACTAGACCGACGATGCAACCGCAAATTCAACAAAGCAAAACCCTAAAAAGATTATGCAAAGGCTCAGATTGGTTCGGATATGATGAACTAACCCTAATTTTTTTTGTGGCTTTTTTGTGGACTGTAGGTATGAAGAACAGACTCGATCTAAACTACGAAAAACTGTAAAATCTCACCGAGCAACCTGGAAATCTGATACCACTTGATAGAGGCAAAGGTGTCCCGTCTTTCGATGAGATGATGGATATCACTTTGGTGGAAGTCGACTTTGACGATCCGACTACGAAAGTGCGAGGACGTCGCGCCTTAGCAATCGCTAAACCAACTCCGAGAGGTTATTGACCACGCCGGAGCACGATCAACCTGACCACGAGGGTGTGTTTCCTGCGAGCAAACGAAGAACAAGCAAGAAACTGAGATTGCAATCTAGATATTGCGAATATAAGATGAAAGCTTTATTGATCAAGGTGGGGTTCTGTGACGCCTTTGTCTGGTCGTTGAACACAAACGAAGTACGCGAAGTTGCAGCTATGGCGAACTTTTAATCTAAACAAAACCCAAAGTCTAAACGATGCCCTAAGGGCTGTATATATGGAGGAAGAGGGGGGAATTTCGTGGCCCTTGGTGGAGGGGTCCGAAATCAACCCTATCTCTTGTTTCCCCACACATACGGACTCTAAAAATAGCCTATACTTATGTATTTCGAAATTACATGGGCCTGGCCCAATAATAAGGTGACGCAGCACCTAAAATAGCCTCGGACGAAATTTATGAAGTGGCATCTTGTATATTTCGTCCAAGGCTTCATGCACCCATTATGGTGGCTTCAAAGTCCTGAAATCATCACTTGTAACTCCGTTCTTGTTCCCCTTGCGCATGCCATCATCTCCATGCTTGTTCTTGCTCCAATGTTCATCCTTCTCCAAGCTAGGCCCTTCATTTGTAAGCAAAACAAATGTATCCAATTTAGGCAGCATCATATTCTCATGAACATTAGAATCATTACCAAGAAACGAAAGTACCTGGTAATTTAGTTGGCGTGCACGAGCTCTAGTAATTGGTCCAGTATGTATAGCAGCAGGGGCTGTGGGTGTAACAATTGTATTGATGTCCTCATCATAATTGGTCCAGTATGTATAGCAGCAGGGGCTGTGGGTGTAACAATGGTATTGATGTCCTCATCACAAGACCACATCCACATCCTTACTACATCCGATGGTTCAACAATGGCGGCAAGGTTAAGGTAACACGTACTGTTCGTGTGCATTTTAGTATCTCTACATATGCTGATTATGTTGATTGTGATGTGGTACCTATGCAAGCATGTTCCTTATTACTTGGTAGACCATGGCAATTTGATAAAAATTCTGTACATCATGGTAGAAACAATCAGTATACCCTTGTTCATAAGGATAAAAATATTACTTTGCTTCCTATGACTCCTGATTCCATTTTGAAAGATGATATTAATAGAGCTAATAAAGCAAAACAGGAGAAAAATAAGAGTGAAAATCAGATTGTGGCAAAAGAATTTGAGCAACAAATGAAGCCTAATAATAAACCATCTAGTGTTGTTTCTGAAATTAAATTGAAAAGTGCATGTTTACTTGCCACCAAATCTGATATTGATGATCTAGACTTTGGGTTTTGTTTAGATTAAAAGTTCGCCATAGCTGCAACTTCGCGTACTTCGTTTGTGTCCAGCGACCAGACCAAGACGTCACAAAACCCCACCTTGATCAATAAAGCTTTCATCTTATATTCGCAATATCCAGATTGCAATCTCAGTTTCTTACTTGTTCTTTGTTTGCTCACAGGAAACATGCCCTCGTGGTCAAGTTGATCGTGCTCCGGCGTGGTCAATAACCCCTTGGAGTTGGTTTAGCGATTGCTAAGGCGCGACGTCCTTGCATGTTCGTAGTCGGATCATCAAAGACGACTTCCTCTAAAACAATAGCCACCATCTCATCGAAAGACGGGACACCTTTGCCTCTATCAGCATAGGCCTCCCCGAGTTTTCAAATGCTCCGCTGAAGAAGCGCCATAGTTGGCGTCCTCGGAGCCTCGAGGAAGAGGATAGCGCGGAGATCAGCTTGCTACTGGGCAAGATTATAATGCTTGCGCAGTCTGGATTGTCAATAGTCGAGGTGATGGCGATTTCTATAACGTGGGGGGTCCAGCCACTCCAATACCGAGGACTGCCCATGTGGCATTATAATGGAGAAGTCAACGCCTCACGTTACGGCCGAAAGGGCCCGAAGACCCCTGACGCTCTAGCCAAGATTCTGGTCGAGCTGTATAAAGGGGAGAAGGAGGAGTTCAGTGATGAGGACATCAATACAATTGTTACACCCACAGCCCCTGCTGCTATACATACTGGACCAATTACTAGAGCTCATGCACGCCAACTAAATTACCAGGTACTTTCGTTTCTTGGTAATGATTCTAATGTTCATGAGAATATGATGCTGCCTAAATTGGATACATTTGTTTTGCTTACAAATGAAGGGCCTAGCTTGGAGAAGGATGAACATTGGAGCAAGAACAAGCATGGAGATGATGGCATACGCAAGGGAAACAAGAACGGAGTTACAAGTGATGATTTCAGGACTTTGAAGCCACCATAATGGGTGCATGAAGCCTTGGACGAAATATACAAGATGCCACTTCATAAATTTCGTCCCGAGGCTATTTTAGGTGCTGCGTCACCTTATTATTGGGCCAGGCCCATGTAATTTCGAAATACATAAGTATAGGCTATTTTTAGAGTCCGTATGTGTGGGGAAACAAGAGATAGGGTTGATTTCGGACCCCTCCACCAAGGGCCACGAAATTCCCCCCTCTTCCTCCATATATACAGCCCTTAGGGCATCGTTTAGACTTTGGGTCTTGTTTAGATTAAAAGTTCGCCATAGCTGCAACTTCGCGTACTTCGTTTGTGTTCAACGACCAGACAAAGGCGTCACAGAACCCCACCTTGATCAATAAAGCTTTCATCTTATATTCGCAATATCCAGATTGCAATCTCAGTTTCTTGCTTGTTCTTCGTTTGCTCGCAGGAAACAGACCCTCGTGGTCAGGTTGATCGTGCTCCGGCGTGGTCAATAACCTCTCGGAGTTGGTTTAGCGATTGCTAAGGCGCGACGTCCTCGCACGTTCGTAGTCGGATCGTCAAAGTCGACTTCCACCAAAGCGAAATCCACCATCTCATCGAAAGACGGGACACCTTTGCCTCTATCAAGATGATGTCCATATTCCTAAACTGAAATTGAATATTCCACCATTTGAGGGTAGATATGTTCCTGATATATATCTTACTTGGGAGTTAGAAACTGAACAACGATTTACATGTTTACAATATCCTGAGGAGAGACGAGTTGCTGCTGCTGTTTGTGCTTTCACTAGTTTTGCATGTGTATGGTGGTCTGAACATTGTAGATTATATCCTATTCCAACTACTTGGGCTGCTTTGAAAACTGCTATGCGTACGCGTTGGGTTCCACCATATTATCAACGTGAATTGCTTCAAAAATTGCAGCGTTTAAGACAAGGGAAAAATTCTGTAGAAGAATATTATCAGGAATTACAAACTGGCATGATTAGATGTGGTATTGTTGAGGAGAATGAAGCTATGCTTGCACGATTTCTGGGTGGATTAAATAGAGAGATTCAGACCATTCTAGACTATAAGGAGTATACTAATATCACTCGTTTATTCCATCTTGCTTGTAAAGCTGAACGTGAAGTGCAGGATCGACAAGCATTGGGGCGAACTAACTTTTCTGCAGGCCGACCTTCATCATGGACACCACGTGCATCTTCTACTTCAACTGCACCAGCACCTCCATCCGGTGCCACCTCTAGCTGTGATACAAGAAAACAGGCACAACCACCATTATCTGCCAAGAGCGCACCTGCGGGGCCAGCACAGCGTTTTTCTTCTTCCATGGCATCAACAGGGCACACAAGTGATATTATTTGTCGTCGTTGTAAGGGAGGAGGTCATTATGCGAGGGAATGCAAATCTCCGCGTGTCATGATTGCTACCGCGGATGGTGGATATGAGTCTGCTAGTGACTATGATGAGGAGACTTTGGCTCTTATTACACGTGAAGAACATGGTGGAGATGATTCTGATCATGAGACGCAATACATGGCTCCTGAAGACGCTGACAGGTATGAATGTTTAGTTGCTCAACGTGTTTTGAGTGTGCAGGTCACACAAGCTGAGCAAAATCAGAGGCACAATTTGTTCCATACCAAGGGAGTTGTGAAGGAACGTTCTGTGCGCGTCATAATAGACGGAGGGAGCTGCAACAACTTGGCTAGCATGGAGATGGTGGAGAAGCTTTCTCTCACCACAAGACCACATCCACATCCTTACTACATCCAATGGTTCAACAACAGCGGCAAGGTTAAGGTAACACGTACTGTTCGTGTGCATTTTAGTATCTCTACATATGCTGATTATGTTGATTGTGATGTGGTACCTATGCAAGCATGTTCCTTATTACTTGGTAGACCATGGCAATTTGATAAAAATTCTGTACACCATGGTAGAAACAATCACTATACTCTTATTCATAAGGATAAAAATATTACTTTGCTTCCTATGACTCCTGATTCCATTTTGAAAGATGATATTAATAGAGCTAATAAAGCACAACAAGAGAAGAATAAGAGTGAAAATCAGATTGTGGCAAAAGAATTTGAGCAACAAATGAAGCCTAACAATAAACCATCTAGTGTTGCTTCTGAAATTAAATTGAAAAGTGCATGTTTATTTGCCACCAAATCTGATATTGATGAGCTAGATTTCAGCAAATCTGTTTGCTATGCTTTTGTGTGCAAAGAGGCATTATTTTCATTCGAGGACGTGCCTTCCTCTTTGCCTCCTGCTGTCACTAACATTTTGCAGGAGTTCGCTGACGTTTTTCCACAAGACGTGCCACCGGGATTACCGCCTATTCGAGGGATTGAGCATCAGATTGACTTAATTCCCGGTGCTTCACTGCCAAACCGTGCACCATACCGTACCAATCCAGAGGAGACGAAGGAGATTATGCGTCAAGTACAAGAGCTTCTCGACAAAGGTTATATACGCGAATCCCTTAGTCCTTGTGCTGTTCCTATTATTCTAGTGCCGAAAAAGGATGGTACATCACGTATGTGTGTTGATCGTAGAGGCATTAATAATATTACTATTCGTTATCGTCATCCTATTCCTAGGCTAGATGATATGCTTGATGAATTGAGTGGCTCTACAATATTCTCCAAAGTTGATTTGCGTAGTGGCTACCATCAAATTCGTATGAAATTGGGAGATGAATGGAAAACAGCATTTAAAACTAAGTTTGGATTATATGAGTGGTTAGTCATGCCTTTTGGGTTAACTAATGCACCTAGTACTTTCATGAGATTAATGAACGAAGTTTTACGTGCTTTCATTGGACGATTTGTGGTAGTTTACTTTGATGACATACTGATTTATAGCAGATCTTTGGAAGAACATTTGGAACATTTACATGCTGTTTTTATTGCTCTACGTGATGCACGTTTGTTTGGTAACCTTGGGAAGTGCACCTTTTGCACCGACCGAGTATCTTTTCTTGGCTATGTTGTTACTCCACAGGGAATTGAAGTTGACAAAGCCAAGATTGAAGCTATTGAGAGTTGGCCGCAGCCCAAAACGGTCACACAAGTGAGGAGTTTTCTTGGCCTCGCTGGATTCTATAGGCGTTGATGAGGACATCAATACAATTGTTACACCCACAGCCCCTGCTGCTATACATACTGGACCAATTACTAGAGCTCGTGCACGCCAACTAAATTACCAGGTACTTTCGTTTCTTGGTAATGATTCTAATGTTCATGAGAATATGATGCTGCCTAAATTGGATACATTTGTTTTGCTTACAAATGAAGGGCCTAGCTTGGAGAAGGATGAACATTGGAGCAAGAACAAGCATGGAGATGATGGCATGCGCAAGGGAAACAAGAACGGAGTTACAAGTGATGATTTCAGGACTTTGAAGCCACCATAATGGGTGCATGAAGCCTTGGACGAAATATACAAGATGCCACTTCATAAATTTCGTCCCGAGGCTATTTTAGGTGCTGCGTCACCTTATTATTGGGCCAGGCCCATGTGATTTCGAAATACATAAGTATAGGCTATTTTTAGAGTCCGTATGTGTGGGGAAACAAGAGATAGGGTTGATTTCGGACCCCTCCACCAAGGGCCACGAAATTCCCCCCTCTTCCTCCATATATACAGCCCTTAGGGCATCGTTTAGACTTTGGGTTTTGTTTAGATTAAAAGTTCGCCATAGCTGCAACTTCGCGTACTTCGTTTGTGTTCAACGACCAGACAAAGACGTCACAGAACCCCACCTTGATCAATAAAGCTTTCATCTTATATTCGCAATATCCAGATTGCAATCTTAGTTTCTTGCTTGTTCTTCGTTTGCTCGCAGGAAACAGACCCTCGTGGTCAGGTTGATCGTGCTCCGGCGTGGTCAATAACCTCTCGGAGTTGGTTTAGCGATTGCTAAGGCGCGACGTCCTCGCACGTTCGTAGTCGGATCGTCAAAGTCGACTTCCACCAAAGCGATATCCATCATCTCATCGAAAGACGGGACACCTTTGCCTCTATCAAGTGGTATCAGATTTCCAGGTTGCTCGGTGAGATTTTACAGTTTTTCGTAGTTTCGATCGAGTCTGTCTTCATACCTATAGTCCACGAAAAAGCCACAAAAAAAATTTAGGGTTAGTTCATCATATCCGAACCAATCTGAGCCTTTGCATAATCTTTTTAGGGTTTTGCTTTGTTGAATTTGCGGTTGCATCGTCGGTCTAGTTGCTGGTCTTAGAGTCTAGTCTTTTAGAGTTTCGAGTTCTGGTCATAAGTTGTCACGCCGCCGCCGCACCATCATCATCGCCCCTGCCATCTACCACCACCGCTCCGAATCCGTATCCATATACCACCACCAATCCGTATCCATATACTACCACCGCTACCACCACCGCTGCCATATACCACCACCATATATCCACCACCAATCCGAGTTCCTTGCTTATTAGGTTTGTTTTCGAGATCCATCTAGTTTCCGATTCGTGTTTCCTTGCCGGAGTAGGTTTCGGAAAAAAAAAAGTCGGGTAGCCACGCTCCGTTTAGGCCCAAAATTTTTCGAAAACGCATTTTTCGAAAAAAATTCTGGCTATCCTATTTTTAGGTGTTTCTGAGTGTTTTGAGACAGGTGCCATTATAGGAAGTTTTTTTTGACTCGTTTCCAGTTTTTGGGTCCGGGCAGTCAAAAAAAAAAAATTGGTCGAAAAAATTTCGTGCCCATCCTGTCAGTTTGAGCTAAGAAGAGTTTTGAGACACTCGCCATTATAGTGATTTTTCGCAAAAAAAAGAGCACAAAAAAAAACAAAGAGCGCAAAAAAAAGAGCAAAAAAAAATTCTAGAGTGTGCTTTTCCCTTGTTTACGTGCCGCGCCGTGATTTTGTTAGTGTTCTAGGCTCGCGTCTCTAGCACAGTCTAGCCTAGGACCAGCACAGTACCGTCGTTGAGCGTTTATTCAACTTTGCATCTCTGAATTGATTATTGCTGACCCTTTTTGCTACCATCTTATAAGCCTTCCCAGCTCCACATACATCTACGTCGTGCGTTTGACTCTCCCTGGTAATCGCTCTATCCAAGCTTTGAGAGTTTTTGACTACAACGGTTGCCGATCACCGCCTGCTGCTGGGTAAGAACTGGTAAGAATTTGAGATTTGCTTGACGGATTTGTGACACCCACCACCACCACTTGTTCGTAGTTTGTAGGATCATATTCTTGTGTGTTTCTATTGCTGCTAACCATGCCAGGATCACAAGCCGACGAGATTGACTGGGAGAATTTATCGAACAAGGAGCTTCATGATAAGTGTCAGCAAATGATGACTGAACAGGTGCAAGATGTGCTGAACAATTTTGAAGAGGCCATGGAGAAGATCACTGGCCTTGAGAAGACGTTCGAAACAAAGCTCGATAACAAGTTTAATGAATTGCTCGCGCGTCTTCCACCACCACCACCCGCTGCACCTAACGCACCTCTCCAACAACAACAACAACAATGACTACCTCCACGTCGCGAAGCAGACCTCCGCCGAGCAAGCCGTGTTCCTCTTGCGTTTGGCCAAACTGTTGGTGCTGCTGTTGATACTTCTGTGGCTCCTGCTGCTGATGTGGAGGAGGATGATTATGTGGGAGATTATGAGGATGAGGTTGATCAAAATCAACACTACGTGCAGCCACCTGTACCACCACCAGCAGGTCGACCTCAGGTATATATTCGTAATGGTAGGCCTGCACCACCACCTCAGGTACGAGATGATGTCCATATTCCTAAACTGAAATTGAATATTCCACCATTTGAGGGTAGATATGTTCCTGATATATATCTTACTTGGGAGTTAGAAACTGAACAACGATTTACGTGTTTACAATATCCTGAGGAGAGACGAGTTGCTGCTGCTGTTTGTGCTTTCACTAGTTTTGCATGTGTATGGTGGTCTGAACATTGTAGATTATATCCTATTCCAACTACTTGGGCTGCTTTGAAAACTGCTATGCGTACGCGTTGGGTTCCACCATATTATCAACGTGAATTGCTTCAAAAATTGCAGCGTTTAAGACAAGGGAAAAATTCTGTAGAAGAATATTATCAGGAATTACAAACTGGCATGATTAGATGTGGTATTGTTGAGGAGAATGAAGCTATGCTTGCACATTTTCTGGGTGGATTAAATAGAGAGATTCAGACCATTCTAGACTATAAGGAGTATACTAATATCACTCGTTTATTCCATCTTGCTTGTAAAGCTGAACGTGAAGTGCAGGATCGACAAGCATTGGGGCGAACTAACTTTTCTGCAGGCCGACCTTCATCATGGACACCACGTGCATCTTCTACTTCAACTGCACCAGCACCTCCATCCGGTGCCACCTCCAGCCGTGATACAAGAAAACAGGCACAACCACCATTATCTGCCAAGAGCGCACCTGCGGGGCCTGCACAGCGTTCTTCTTCTTCCATGGCATCAATAGGGCACACAAGTGATATTATTTGTCGTCGTTGTAAGGGAGGAGGTCATTATGCGAGGGAATGCAAATCTCTGCGTGTGATGATTGCTACCGCGGATGGTGGATATGAGTCCGCTAGTGACTATGATGAGGAGACATTGGCTCTTATTACACGTGAAGAACATGGTGGAGATGATTCTGATCATGAGACGCAATACATGGCTCCTGAAGACGCTGACATGTATGAATGTTTAGTTACTCAACGTGTTTTGAGTGTGCAGGTCACACAAGCTGAGCAAAATCAGAGGCACAATTTGTTCCATACCAAGGGAGTTGTGAAGGAACGTTCTGTGCGCGTCATAATAGACGGAGGGAGCTGCAACAACTTGGCTAGCATGGAGATGGTGGAGAAGCTTTCTCTCACCACAAGACCACATCCACATCCTTACTACATCCAATGGTTCAACAACAGCGGCAAGGTTAAGGTAACACGTACTGTTCGTGTGCATTTTAGTATCTCTACATATGCTGATTATGTTGATTGTGATGTGGTACCTATGCAAGCATGTTCCTTATTACTTGGTAGACCATGGCAATTTGATAAAAATTCTGTACACCATGGTAGAAACAATCACTATACTCTTATTCATAAGGATAAAAATATTACTTTGCTTCCTATGACTCCTGATTCCATTTTGAAAGATGATATTAATAGAGCTAATAAAGC